>NW_017678879.1:0-19405 GCF_001879085.1 Nicotiana attenuata
ACGGATAGGCAAAGCAATAAGAAGCAGAAATGGGGGAAACAGAGCGGTAACTCATGAGACGACTGGCCGGGTCGTCACAACATGATAGTGAAATAACTGAATCACACTAAGTTACATGATACTCGAATATTGGATCACACTGAGTTACATAATACTGGAATACTGAATCACACTGAGTTACATAATACTGGAATACTGAATAGGACTAGACTGAGACGTGTATTCTTGAACTGATTATGAACACTAAAACTTCAACTGTTTATGGAATATTGAGTAATATATACTAAGACTCGGGGCATCAAACCCAAGTCTATATTGAATACGCACTGAGCTCTCAACGTTTAGAATGAAAGTGGTGAACGATTTATGAAGCTAGAGAATAGAAGTTCTACTGTTTTCTTTTTCCCGCCACCCCCAAAAAGCGAAAGGCGGGAATTAATTACTAGTTAACAAAGGAACTAGGCTAAACTATATTTCTGAGGCAATTAGTAACGCCGGAAAAGAAGCGTAGTGCAGGGAGAATCATTAACATTCCCAAACATAGAGAGTTAGCCTCACAAACCTTAACTTCATGTCCATGAGTGTAATACAACATTTTCCAACCCTTTCAACTTTAATCTATATCAATGCAAGTCAAAGGGATTCCATATTAGCAGAAATTCTCATGTTTTGGTCACTTAAGCATCTTATCAAATACTTGGTGAAAATAAAGCTTCATAATCCTTATTAATGGTGTCTCTACACCCAATAACCCATTCTCTTGTTCCTAGACAAATTCTAAAGTCTCAAATGGTTATAATCAACATTATTCTTTATCACCCATAAGGTAAACAACACATTTAACCAATAATCAACAATCAACACACCAAACCTATAACCGTTCATACTTTTCTATCAAATCCATCAACTCAAATCTCATGAACTAGGGTCTATATTCACTAATCCAATGCTAGAATCAATTAGAGGGTGAAGACATTACCTTTTTGAAGATCAATCTCTTTAAATTCGAGTTCTAGGGTTTCTTCTCTCAACAATGATGTCCTAATCGAATATCTAATGATATGGAGGGTTTACCCATGTAAATAAGATATTGGGAAATTGAAATTAACTTAGAATCACCATTAGAACTTACCTTGGGTGGTGGAGCGACCCTTAAGGAGTTAGGTTTTTGAGAGCTTTCCTTTCTAGAGCAAGTTTTTAAGTTTTGGGGCTGTGGGGGACGAATAGGGCTAAAAAATGACTTCCCAAGTCGGCCACCGCGTCCCAGTAGGCCTGACCGTGGTCCCGACCGCGGTACTGGAGCACTGCCTCACGACCGCGGTCGCGGTCAAATGCGGCGAACGCGGTGGTTACGCACTGTTCTGTAAAACGGGCATAACATTTTGCACAGAGCTCCCTTTGGGCTCCACAATATATTGTTGGAAAACTATTTTAACGGCCTACAACTTTCATGCTTTGAGTTTTCCCAAATTCCTTACACATTCTCACTAAACCTTGCTGGAATATGAATTTTCTGCAAACTTAGTCGATTTTGTCGAATCTTATGCACCTCACTCTCCGTCTTGATTCCAAAACAACTATTTTTACCCATACTCATCCCGCTTGGACTTCATATGTCTAAAATATCAAATTAATACCCATTTAATATGTCCACACCTAGTCCGAATGTACGGGATGTTACACGATTAAAATGTGATGATTTCAAATCTCATATTATTAGTGCTACAATATCCAGTGGTCATTTTAAAAATACACATGTATTCATTCCGCGAATACCACTATTAACATCAGAAGACGAAAAACTACCCCTTCAATTTAAAAGAACACAATTTCCAATACGGTTATGTTTCGCCATGACTATAAATAAAACTCAAGGCCAAACATTAGATTTTGTTGGCATTTATTTGCGAGAACCTGTATTTTCTCATGGTCAATTGTACGTTGCTTTATTAAGAGCTAAAGTTTCTAACTGTGTCAAGGTATTAATGTGACGACGCAAAGGGTTCATCACTTGTTTCTTTCCCATTCTGTACTCCCGAGGCCTTGAAAACCTCATCTAGGGTTTCCTCGATTTGCGTGCACAGCCCGGACGCGTAGCCGGAAAGCTTAAATATGAATTCTGTGAGAAAAATGCTAAATTTTGATATTAAATTGAATAAATTTGACTTCGGTCAATATTTTTGGCTAAACGGACCCGGACATGTGATTTGACGGTCCCGGAGGGTCCGTAGGAATATATGGGACTTGGGCGTATGCCCGGAATCGAATTCCGAGGTCCCAAGTCCGAGAAATGAATTTTTGTGTGAAATCGTTTTCAGGAAATAATTAAGGAAATTGGAAATGAAATTTGATTAGAAGACTATGGTATCGGGCCCATATTTTGGTTCCGGCGCCCGATACAAGTCTTAAATATGGTTTAAGCGCTTTCTGTAAAGTTTGGTTGAAAACGGACGTCGTTTGACGTGTTTCGGAATTAAAATGGGAATTTGATATTTTATGAAGAAATTGGAAGAAATCATGAGTTTTGAGGCTTGATTCGATGTATATGTTGTTAATTTGGCGATTTGATCGCGCGAGTAAGTCCGTAGGATCTTTTTGAAGTTGTGTGCATGTTTGGTTTGGAGCCCCGAGGGCTCGGGTGTGTGACGACCCAAAGGGTCATCACCTGTTTTCTCTTTCATTCCGTACTTCCAAGGCCTTGAAAACCTCATTTTTACTTGCCTCGATTTGCGTGCGCAGTCCGTGCTCGTAGCCGGAAAGATTATATGTTAAATTCTGTGAAAAATTTCAAACGTGGCTTTAAAATGATTAAAGTTGACTTTGGTCAACATTTTTGGTAAACGGACCCGGACCCATGATTTGACGGTCCCGGAGGGTTCGTAGATATATATGGGACTCGGGCATATGCCCGGAGTCGTCTAGAGCCCGAGAAAAAGAATTTTTCCGTGAAATTGTTTTTCTGAAATTATTAAGGAAAATGGAAATGAAAATTGATTAAAAGATCGGGCTCGTATTTTAGTTCTGACGCCCGGTACAAGTCTTATATATGGTTTAAGCGCTTTCTGTGAAATTTGGTCGAAATCGGACGTCATTTGACGTGTTTCGGACCTAAATATCTAAAATTTGAAGTTTATGAAGTTAGAATGAAAAATCATGATTTTGAGGGTTGATTCATTGATTTTGATGTTGTTTTGGCGATTTGATCGCTCGGTTAAGTTCGTATGAGGTTGTTGAGTTAGTGTGTGTGTTTGGTTAGGAGCCCCGAGGGCTCGGGAGTGATTCGGAGGTGGTTCGGGGTGTTTTAAACTTAGGAAAAAAGATCAAATTTTGCTTCAATTTTTGCACAGGCCTTTGCTCTTCGCGATCGCGGCCTTTGGCTCGCGTTCGCACTGACTCCCTTCATCGCGATCGCGATACAGTCCTTGCGTTCGCATAGCATTAGTTGACCCTGGGGGAAACCTTCCTCTTCGCGTTCGCATTAAGCATTCGCGAACGCACATCATTGCATTTTCCTTCACCGCGTTCGCGTGACTTCAACGCGTTCGCGTAGAACAAATTTCAGGCCCCCAGTAATTAACCCTACGCGTTCGCATTCCCCTAATCGCGAACGCTATGCACCCAGCTTCCCCTTCATCGCGAACGCGACCCCTGTGTTTCGAACGCATAGAGTAAAAATCCCCCCCCAGTGATTTTATTAAAAACAGAACAGTACATACGGGTTTTTCTAAAAAATACTCACGAGCTCTCTTCTCTCCCAAGCTTTAGGAAGCCATTGAAGCCCCCATTCTTCAAGACTACTTGGGTAAGTAATTTCCCACTCATTTCTTTCACTTTTCCTTCATTAATTAGTAAGTTCTAAGCCTAAATCATATAATCTAGGGTTGAAATTGGGGGAAAAGGGTAGAGTTAGGGTTTTTCGATTTTCTTCGATTTAGACCTCGTTTTGGGGTCGAATTTGGAAACAAATTGTATATTCAGGCTCGTGGAGGAATGGGTGACATGGAATTGGTTCGAACCTCGGGTTTTGACCAAGCGGGCCCGGGGTCGATTTTTGGAATTTTGGGAAGAAAGCTTAGAAATTCATATTTAGGCATTGGGTTTAGTTTGTTTAGCTATTATTAATATTGTAAAGTCATTATTTCATAGATTTGANAAGCGGTCGTTGTGGATTGATTTGGCCGTGGAAGTTGAGGTAAGTGTTCGGTTTAACCCTAGCTTGAGGGAATAGGAGTTGAGTCTTGTTTGCTATTTGCTAATTGATCGAGTACGATGTATAGGCATGGTGATGAGTATCTATACATTGGTGTCCAGCATGACCGTGAGTCTGATATTGTGACTTTCATGGCTTCGTTGTATTATCCATGCTTTGGTGTGTATTTCTGTTTGTTGTGTAAAATTGTGGAAAGAAATGCGATTTTTATGAACATTGAGGAGCGTCGGCTCCAGTTGTAGAACGAATTGCGAAAGTATAAATGATAATTGAACCTCTGGAGCATTTGCTCGAAGTTGTGAAGAGAATTGTGAAGTAAAAGCGAGAAAGAGAAGAGATCATTATGTTGCCCTCTTGGCGGGATATTGTTGAGTGGTGATTCCTCTGCATTGTGTTCTTAACTGATACTAGGGTCGCTTAGGTTAATGTTTCCTTGTGTCGTGTGATGACTATAGTTATAGATGAGGTGGTTAAGTGTGGTAATAGGTTAGATATAGCTGAGGTGGTTAAGTGTTGTAATAGGTTGGTTATAGCTGTGGTAGTTAGATGTTGGAACAAGTTTGGTTATAGTTGTGGTAGTTAGATGTTGGAACTAGTGTGGTTATAGTAATTCCCTTGCCGGGATATTTGAGATGATGTTTTGTTCCCTTACCGAGATGTCGTTATATTGTTGTTTGTGATGGTATATGAGATAAGAAATTTCTTGGAGCTTGGGCTCAAGTGATATCGTGAAGTAAGAAATGAAAGAAAGAGAAAGAGTTGATGGTTACTCCCTTTCCGGGACGTGTTATTGGATTTGTTGATTTTCTCCCTTGCCGGGATTTAACTGTTTACTCTTGTTTCCCTTGCCGAGATTTCTATTACTGTTGTCTATCCCCTGCCCCCATTGTTTGTGATTGTTGATTGGGTGAGGTTGTGTTATTTATATATGGATCGGGTTGCACGCCGTAACAGTGGTAACCGTGGATCGGGTTGCATGCCGCAACAACACTATATATTTGTGGATCGGGTTGCACGCCGCAACAACCCTATATATTTGTGGATCGGGTTGCACGCCGCAACAACACTATATATTTGTGGATCGGGTTGCACGCCGCAACAACACTATCTAATTGTGGATCGGGTTGCACACCGCAACAATACTGTATACTTATGGTTCGGGTTGCACGCCGCAACAGTGATGATTGAGGATCGGGTTGCACGCCGCAACAGTATTGTATGTGATCGGATTGGGTTGCGTGCCGCAACAAATTATAGCTTGAGTGTGTTTATTCCGGATTAAGTTTCTGTTGGCTGTTCTATCTTTCAGTTTAGACTTCTTGTTTTAATGGTTGCCTCCTCATAGCATGTTTTCCCCCTTTTTTATACACTGCTTACTTCTCATTTAGTTTCCGCTATTATTTTGTTGTACTTGTATATATATGTGCACAGGTTTATCTGGTAGTCTGGTCTAGCCTCGTCACTACTTCGCCGGGGATAGGCTAGGTACTTACCAGCACATGGGGTCGGTTGTGCTGATGCTAGACTCTGTGCATCTTTTTGCACAGATCACAGTACCGGAGCAGCAACTTTCGGACAGAAGTAGTTGATTGGGAGCTGACTTCATTCCAGAGATTTCGAGGTAACCTTGCAGACGTCCGCATGGCCCGGAGTCTCTTCTATCTTTACTTTAATTTGTTATCCTTTGTACCGGATCAAACAGTATTATGTTTTATTCAGACTTTGGGTGTAGTATTCTGTAGACGTTCGTGAGGTTGTGACTCCAGTTCTTGGGTAGAGGATTCTGTTAGACTTTCGTATCTCCTTCAGTTTATTATATATGTTGAGACTTCCGCTTTATGTCATTATGTTTTATTTTATTAAATGGTTGGTAATTGTTGCAAAAGGTAGATTAAATTGGATTGCCTAGCTCCCATTAGTAGGCGCCATCACGACTCACGAGGGTAGGAAATCCGGATCGTGACAAGTTGGTATCAGAGCACTAGGTTACATAGGTCTCACAACTCACGGACAAACTCGGTAGAGTCTGAGGGATCGGTACGGAGACGTCTGTATTTATCCCCCAGAGGCTACAGAGTTAGGAAAAGTTTCACTTCTATTCTTCCCTGTCGTGCGATTTTGTTCTCTCAATGCTAAATTGAAACCTTCACTCTTGTCCTTTCGTGAATGGCGAGGTCATGTACCGCTTCTTCAGCCGAGAAGCAGCGGACCGACAATAGATCAGCTACGTCTTTGGAGGCTTTGTGGAGGCAAAGGTATTAGAGGTGGAGGTAGATATGCGAGAGGTGGAGGTAAAGGTATTAGAGGTGGAGGTGCAGGTACTGTTCTGGTTTG
Organism: Nicotiana attenuata; assembly: GCF_001879085.1. Taxonomy (NCBI): domain Eukaryota; kingdom Viridiplantae; phylum Streptophyta; class Magnoliopsida; order Solanales; family Solanaceae; genus Nicotiana; species Nicotiana attenuata. The sequence goes on from NW_017678879.1 coordinate 6,545, forward strand.
TGGTAGAGAAGCTTCGGTTTTATTTTGCGCCGTATCTGGTCATCAACTTATCACGCTACCTTGGACTGTCATGCCAAGACTGTGACCTTAGCTTTACCGAGTTTTCCTCGTTTAGAGTGGAGAGGGACTCCTGGTCATTCTACCCGCAGTGATATATCGTATGTGAAGGCTCAGCTTATGGCCAAGAAAGGGTGTTTGGTCTACTTGGTGTATGTTCGTGATTCTAGTGCTGAGGTTTCCTTTATCGATTCTGTGCCTGTTGTTCGTGAGTTCTGGATGTTCCCTTCAGACCTGCCGGGCATGCCACCCGACAGGGATATTTACTTCTGCATTGATTTGGCTCCGGGCACTCAGCCTATTTCTATCCCGCCGTACCGTATGGCCCCGCCTGAGTTGAAAGAGTTGAAGGAGCAGTTGCAAGACTTGCTTGAGTAGGGTTTCATTAGACCCAGTATTTCGCCTTGGAGTGCGCCGGCGTTGTTTGTCAAGAAGAAGGACGGATCGATGAGAATGCGTATTGATTACCGGCAATTGAACAAGGTAACGGTCAAGAATAAGTATCCACTTCCGAGGATTGATGATTTGTTCGACCAGCTTCAGGGTGCCAGGGTATTTTCCAAGATTGACTTGAGATCTGGCTACCATCAGTTGAGGATTAGGGCATCCGATGTCCCTAAGGCAGCTTTCCGCACTCGGTATGGGCATTATGAATTCATGGTCATATCTTTTGGGTTGACAAATGCCCCAACAACTTTCATGGATTTGATGAACCGAGCGTTCAGGCCTTATTTGGACTTGTTCGTGATAGTCTTTATTGATGATATTCTGGTACACTCCCGCAGCTAGGAGGAGCACGAGCAGCACCTCAAAGTGGTTCTTCAGACTCCGAAGGATAGTCAGTTATATGCTAAGTTCTCGAAGTGCGAGTTCTGGTTGAGTTCGATTGTATTTCTGGGTCACGTTGTATCAGTAGAGGGTATTCAGGTGGACCCGAAGAAGATTGAGGCAGTCAAGAACCGGCCTCGACCAGCATCAGCTACAGAGATTCGGAGTTTCTTAGGGTTAGCAGGCTACTACCGTCGGTTCGTGGAGGGTTTTTCATCTATTGCAGCCCCGATGACCAGATCGACCCAGAAGGGGGCCCAGTTCAGATGGTCGGATGAGTGTGAGGCGAGCTTTCAGAAGCTCAAGACAGCTCTGACTACAGCACCGATATTGGTGTTGCCCACAGGTTCAGGGCCTTATACAGTTTATTGTGATGCTTCCCGTATTGGGCTTGGTGCAGTATTGATGCAGGATGGCAGAGTCATTGCCAATGCTTTGAGGCAGCTCAAGATCCACGAGAAGAATTATCCGGTTCATGATCTAGAGTGGGCAGCCATTGTTCATGCTTTGAAGATTTGGAGGCATTACCTATACGGTGTGATGTGTGAGGTGTTCACTGATCACAAGAGTCTTCAGTACTTGTTCAAGCAGATGGAGTTGAACTTGAGGCAGAGGAGATGGTTGGAGTTATTGAAAGACTATGATGTTACTATTTTGTATCACCCAGGGAGAGCCAATGTGGTGGCCGATGCTTTGAGTAGAAAGTCCGCCAGCATGGGTAGTCTTGCTTATATTCCAGTCAGCCAGAGACCGCTTGCTTTGGATATTCAGGCCTTGGCCAATCGATTTGTGAGGTTGGATATTTCTGAGCCTAGCAGAGTGTTAGCTTGCACGGTCGCTCGCTCTTCATTATTGGAGCATATCCGTGATCGGCAGTTTGATGATCCCTATTTGTGTGTCCTGAGAGACACGGTGCAGCATGGAGGTGCCACGAAGGTGACCTTAGATGATGATGGTATTTTGAGATTGCAGGGGCGAGTTTCTGTGCCCAATGTTGATGGGATTCGAGAGTTGATCTTAGCGGAGGCCCATAGTTCTCGGTATTCTATTCACCCGGGCGCCACGAAGATGTATCAGGACTTGCGGCAGCATTACTGGTGGCGCAGGATGAAGAAAGATATTGTTGCATATGTGGCTCGATGTTTGAACTGTCAGCAGGTTAAGTATGAGCATCAGAGGCCTGGTGGTTTGTTTCAGAGGATTGAGCTTCCTGAGTGGAAGTGGGAGAGGATTACCATGGATTTTGTTACCGGACTTCCGATGACTCGGAAGAAGTTTGATGCTATTTGGGTCATTGTTGATAGGCTGACCAAGTCAGCACCTTTCATTCCTGTGGCAGTCTCCTATTCCTCCGAGAGGTTAGCTGAGATTTATATTAGGGAGATTGTTCGCCTTCATGGTGTGCCGGTATCTATCATTTCGGATCGGGGTACGCAGTTTACCTCGCGTTTCTGGAGTGCAGTTCAGCGAGAGTTGGGCACACGGGTTGAGTTGAGCACAGCGTTCCATCCTCAGACGGACGGCCAGTCCGAGAGGACTATTCAGATATTGGAGGATATGCTCTGAGCCTGTGTCATTGATTTTGGAGGCTCGTGGGACCAGTTTTTGCCTTTAGCAGAGTTCGCCTACAACAACAGCTACCAGTCCAGCATTCAGATGGCTCCATATGAGGCGTTATATGGTAGGCAATGTCGGACTCCAGTCGGATGGTTTGAGCCGGGAGAGGCTCGATTATTGGGTACGTACTTAGTTCAGGAGGCCTTGGATAAGGTCAAGATCATTCAGGACAGGCTTCGTTCGGCTCAGTCGCGGCAAAAGAGTTATGCGGATCGTAGGGTTCGAGATGTAGCTTTCATGGTTGGTGAGCGAGTATTGTTCCGTGTATCGCCTATGAAGGGCGTGATGAGATTTGGGAAGAAGGGCAAGCTCAGCCCTAGGCTCATTGGCCCATATGAGATCCTCAATCGTGAGGGAGAGGTGGCCTACAGACTTGCCTTGCCGCCAAGCTTGTCAGCCATGCATCCAGTATTTCATGTGTCCATGCTTCGGAGGTATCACGGCGATCCAGCCCACGTGTTAGATTTCAGCACCGTCCAGTTGGACAAGGATCTGTCTTACGAGGAGGAGCCGGTAGCTATTCTAGACCGGCAGGTTCGACAGTTGAGGTCGAAGAGTTTTCCATCACTGCGTGTCCAGTGGAGAGGTCAGCCCCCTGAGGCATCGACCTGGGAGTCCGAGTCTGATATGCGGAGCCGTTATCCTCATCTATTTCCCGACTCAGGTACTTCTTTCTTTTATCCGTTCGAGGACGAACGGTTGTTTTAGAGGTGGAGAATGTGACGACCCAAAGGGTCATCACCTGTTTTCTCTTTCATTCCGTGCTTCCGAGGCCTTGAAAACCTCATTTTTACTTGCCTCAATTTGCGTGCGTAGTCCGTGCGCGTAGCCGGAAAGATTATATGTTAAATTTTGTGAAAAATTTCAAATGTGGCTTTAAAATGATTAAAGTTGACTTTGGTCAACATTTTTGGTAAAGGGACCCGGACCCGTGATTTGACGGTCCCGGAGGGTCCGTAGAAATATATGGGACTTGGGCATATGCCCGGAGTCGAATTCCGAGGTCTAGAGCCCGAGAAAAAGAATTTTTTCGTGAAATTGTTTTTCTGAAATTATTAAGGAAAATGGAAATGAAAATTGATTAAAAGACTGTGGTATCGGGCTCGTATTTTGGTTCCGACGCTCGGTACAAGTCTTATATATGGTTTAAGCGCTTTCTGTGAAATTTGGACGAAATCGGACGTCATTTGACGTGTTTCGGACCTAAATATCTAAAATTTGAAGTTTATGAAGTTAGAATGAAAAATGATGATTTTGAGGGCTGATTCATTGATTTTGATGTTGTTTTGGCGATTTGATCGCTCGGTTAAGTTCGTATGAGGTTGTTGAGTTAGTGTGTGTGTTTGTTTAGGAGCCTCGAGGGCTCGGGAGTGATTCGGAGGTGGTTCGGGGTGTATTAAACTTAGGAAAAAAGATCAGATTTTGCTGCAATTTTTGCACAGGCCTTTGCTCTTCGCGATCGCGGCCTTTGGCTCGCGTTCGCACTGCTTTGTGACTCCCTTCATCGCGATCGTGATACAGTCCTCGCATTCGCATAGCATTAGTTGACCCTGGGGGAAACCTTCCTCTTCGCGTTCGCATTAAGCATTCACGAACGCACAGCATTGCATTTTCCTTCACCACGTTCGCGTGACTTCAACGTGTTCGCGTAGAACAATTGCAGGCCCCCAGTAATTAACCCTACGCGTTCACATTACCCTAATCGCGAACGCGATGCACCCAGCTTCCCCTTCATCGCGAACGCGACCCCTGTGTTGCGAACGCATAGAGTAAAAATCCCCAGTGATTTTATTAAAAACAGAACAGTACATACGGGTTTTTCTCAAAAATACTCACGAGCTCTCTTCTCTCCCAAGCTTTAGGAAGCCATTGAAGCCCCCATTCTTCAAGACCACTTGGGTAAGTAATTTCCCATTCATTTCTTTCACTTTTCCTTCATTAATTAGTAAGTTTCCAAGCCTAAATCACATAATTAGGGTGGAAATTGGGGGAAAAGGGTATAGGGTTTTTCGATTTTCTTCGATTTAGACCTCGTTTTGGGGTCGAATTTGGAAACAAATTGTATATTCGGGCTTGTAGAGGAATGGGTGACATGGAATTGGTTCGAACCTCGGGTTTTGACCAAGCGGGCCCGGGGTCGATTTTTGGAATTTTGGGAAGAAAGCTTAGAAATTCATATTTAGGAATTGAGTTTAGTTTGTTTAGCTATTATTAATATTGTAAAGTCATTATTTCATAGATTTGATTTAGTTGGAGCCGAATTCGAAAGGGAAAGCGGTCATTGTGGATTGATTTGGCCGTAGAAGTTGAGGTAAGTGTTCGGTTTAACCCTAGCTTGAGGGAATAGGAGTTGAGTCTTGTTTGCTATTTGCTAATTGATCGAGTACGATGTATAGGCATGGTGACGAGTATCTATACATTGGTGTCTAGCATGACCGTGAGTCTGATATTGTGACTTTCATGGCTTCATTGTATTATCCATGCTTTGGTGTGTATTTCTGTTTGTTGTGTAAAATTATGGAAAGAAATGCGATTTATGAACATTGAGGAGCGTCGGCTCCAGTTGTAGAACGAATTGCGAAAGTATAAGTGATAATTGAACCTCTGGAGCATTTTCTCGAAGTTGTGAAGAGAATTGTGAAGTAAAAGCGAGAAAGAGAAGAGATCATTATGTTGCCCTCTTGGCGGGCTATTGTTGAGTGGTGATTCCTCTGCATTGTGTTCTTAACTGATACTAGGGTCGCTTAGGTTAATGCTTCCTTGTGTCGTGTGATGACTATAGTTATAGATGAGGTGGTTAAGTGTGGTAATAGGTTAGATATAGCTGAGGTGGTTAAGTGTTGTAATAGGTTGGTTATAGCTGTGGTAGTTAGATGTTGGAACAAGTTTGGTTATAGTTGTGGTAGTTAGATGTTGGAACTAGTGTGGTTATAGTAATTCCCTTGCCGGGATTTCTATTACTGTTGTCTATCCCCCGCCCCCATTGTTTGTGATTGTTGATTGGGTTAGGTTGTGTTATTTATATTTGTGGATCGGTTTGCACGCCGCAACAACACTATATATTTGTGGATCGGGTTGCACGCCGCAACAACACTATATAATTGTGGATCGGGTTGCACGCCGCAAAAATACTATATATTTGTGGATCGGGTTGCACGCCGCAACAACACTATATATTTGTGGATCGGGTTGCACGCCGCAACAACACTATATATTTGTGGATCGGGTTGCACGCCGCAACAACACTATATAATTGTGGATCGGGTGGAACGCCGCAACAACACTGTATACTTATGATTCGGGTTGCAGACGCAACAGTGATGATTGAGAATCGGGTTGCACGCCGCAACAGCATTGTATGTGATCGAATTGGGTTGCGTGCCGCAACAAATTATAGCTTAAGTGTGTTTATTCCGGATTAAGTTTCTGTTGGCTGTTCTATCCTTCAATTTAGACTTCTTGTTTTAATGGTTGCCTCCCCATAGTATGTCCCCCCCCCCCCCCCTTTTATACACTACTTACTTCTTGTTTACTTTCCGCTATTATTTTGTTGTACTTGTATATATATCTGCACAGGTTTATTTGGTAGTCTGGTCTAGCCTCGTCACTACTTCGTCGGGGTTAGGCTAGGCACTTACTAGCACATGGGGTCGGTTGTGCTGATGCTACACTCTGTGCATCTTTTTGCACAGATCACAGTACCGGAGCAACAGCTTTCGGACAACAGTAGTTGATTGGGAGCTGACTTCATTCCAGAGATTTCGAGGTAGCCTTGCAGACGTCCGCATGGCCCGGAGTCTCTTCTATCTTTACTTTAATTTGTTATCCTTTGTACCGGATCAAACAGTATTGTGTTTTATTCAGACTTTGGGTGTAGTATTCTATAGACGTTCGTGAGGTTGTGACTCCAGTTCTTGGGTAGAGGATTCTGTTAGACTTCCGTATCTCCTTCAGTTTATTATATATGTTGAGACTTCCGCTTTATGTCATNTAGAGTGGGCAGCCATTGTTCATGCTTTGAAGATTTGGAGGCATTACCTATACGGTGTGATGTGTGAGGTGTTCACTGATCACAAGAGTCTTCAGTACTTGTTCAAGCAGATGGAGTTGAACTTGAGGCAGAGGAGATGGTTGGAGTTATTGAAAGACTATGATGTTACTATTTTGTATCACCCAGGGAGAGCCAATGTGGTGGCCGATGCTTTGAGTAGAAAGTCCGCCAGCATGGGTAGTCTTGCTTATATTCCAGTCAGCCAGAGACCGCTTGCTTTGGATATTCAGGCCTTGGCCAATCGATTTGTGAGGTTGGATATTTCTGAGCCTAGCAGAGTGTTAGCTTGCACGGTCGCTCGCTCTTCATTATTGGAGCATATCCGTGATCGGCAGTTTGATGATCCCTATTTGTGTGTCCTGAGAGACACGGTGCAGCATGGAGGTGCCACGAAGGTGACCTTAGATGATGATGGTATTTTGAGATTGCAGGGGCGAGTTTCTGTGCCCAATGTTGATGGGATTCGAGAGTTGATCTTAGCGGAGGCCCATAGTTCTCGGTATTCTATTCACCCGGGCGCCACGAAGATGTATCAGGACTTGCGGCAGCATTACTGGTGGCGCAGGATGAAGAAAGATATTGTTGCATATGTGGCTCGATGTTTGAACTGTCAGCAGGTTAAGTACGAGCATCAGAGGCCTGGTGGATTGTTTCAGAGGATTGAGCTTCCCGAGTGGAAGTGGGAGAGGATTACCATGGATTTTGTTACCGGACTTCCGATGACTCGGAAGAAGTTTGATGCTATTTGGGTCATTGTTGATAGGCTGACCAAGTCAGCACCTTTCATTCCTGTGGCAGTCTCCTATTCCTCCGAGAGGTTAGCTGAGATTTATATTAGGGAGATTGTTCGCCTTCATGGTGTGCCGGTATCTATCATTTCGGATCGGGGTACGCAGTTTACCTCGCGTTTTTGGAGTGCAGTTCAGCGAGAGTTGGGCACACGGGTTGAGTTGAGTACAGCATTCCATCCTCAGACGGACGGCCAGTCCGAGAGGACTATTCAGATATTGGAGGATATGCTCTGAGCCTGTGTCATTGATTTTGGAGGCTCGTGGGACCAGTTTTTGCCTTTAGCAGAGTTCGCCTACAACAACAGCTACCAGTCCAGCATTCAGATGGCTCCATATGAGGCGTTGTATGGTAGGCGATGTCGGTCTCCAGTCGCATGGTTTGAGCCGGGAGAGGCTCGGTTATTGGGTACAAATTTAGTTCAGGAGGCCTTGGATAAGGTCAAGATCATTCAGGACAGGCTTCGTTCGGCTCAGTCGCGGCAAAAGAGTTATGCGGATCGTAGGGTTCGAGATGTAGCTTTCATGGTTGGTGAGCGAGTATTGTTCCGTGTATCGCCTATGAAGGGCGTGATGAGATTTGTGAAGAAGGGCAAGCTCAGCCCTAGGCTCATTGGTCCATATGAGATCCTCGATCGTGAGGGAGATGTGGCTTACAGACTTGCCTTGCCGCCAAGCTTGTCAGCCATGCATCCAGTGTTTCATGTGTCCATGCTTCGGAGGTATCACGGCGATCCAGCCCACGTGTTAGATTTCAGCACCGTCCAGTTGGACAAGGATCTGTCTTACGAGGAGGAGCCGGTAGCTATTCTAGACCGGCAGGTTCGACAGTTGAGGTCGAAGAGTTTTCCTTCACTGCGTGTCCAGTGGAGAGGTCAGCCTCCTGAGGCATCGACCAGGGAGTCCGAGTCTGATATGCGGAGCCGTTATCCTCATCTATTTCCCGACTCAGGTACTTCTTTCTTTTATCCGTTCGAGGACGAACGGTTGTTTTAGAGGTGGAGAATGTGACGACCCAAAGGGTCATCACCTGTTTTCTCTTTCATTCCGTGCTTCCGAGGCCTTGAAAACCTCATTTTTACTTGCCTCAATTTGCGTGCGTAGTCCGTGCGCGTAGCCGGAAAGATTATATGTTAAATTTTGTGAAAAATTTCAAATGTGGCTTTAAAATGATTAAAGTTGACTTTGGTCAACATTTTTGGTAAAGGGACCCGGACCCGTGATTTGACGGTCCCGGAGGGTCCGTAGAAATATATGGGACTTGGGCATATGCCCGGAGTCGAATTCCGAGGTCTAGAGCCCGAGAAAAAGAATTTTTTCGTGAAATTGTTTTTCTGAAATTATTAAGGAAAATGGAAATGAAAATTGATTAAAAGACTGTGGTATCGGGCTCGTATTTTGGTTCCGACGCTCGGTACAAGTCTTATATATGGTTTAAGCGCTTTCTGTGAAATTTGGACGAAATCGGACGTCATTTGACGTGTTTCGGACCTAAATATCTAAAATTTGAAGTTTATGAAGTTAGAATGAAAAATGATGATTTTGAGGGCTGATTCATTGATTTTGATGTTGTTTTGGCGATTTGATCGCTCGGTTAAGTTCGTATGAGGTTGTTGAGTTAGTGTGTGTGTTTGTTTAGGAGCCTCGAGGGCTCGGGAGTGATTCGGAGGTGGTTCGGGGTGTATTAAACTTAGGAAAAAAGATCAGATTTTGCTGCAATTTTTGCACAGGCCTTTGCTCTTCGCGATCGCGGCCTTTGGCTCGCGTTCGCACTGCTTTGTGACTCCCTTCATCGCGATCGTGATACAGTCCTCGCATTCGCATAGCATTAGTTGACCCTGGGGGAAACCTTCCTCTTCGCGTTCGCATTAAGCATTCACGAACGCACAGCATTGCATTTTCCTTCACCACGTTCGCGTGACTTCAACGTGTTCGCGTAGAACAATTGCAGGCCCCCAGTAATTAACCCTACGCGTTCACATTACCCTAATCGCGAACGCGATGCACCCAGCTTCCCCTTCATCGCGAACGCGACCCCTGTGTTGCGAACGCATAGAGTAAAAATCCCCAGTGATTTTATTAAAAACAGAACAGTACATACGGGTTTTTCTCAAAAATACTCACGAGCTCTCTTCTCTCCCAAGCTTTAGGAAGCCATTGAAGCCCCCATTCTTCAAGACCACTTGGGTAAGTAATTTCCCATTCATTTCTTTCACTTTTCCTTCATTAATTAGTAAGTTTCTAAGCCTAAATCATATAATCTAGGGTTGAAATTGGGGGAAAAGGGTCTAGGGTTTTTCGATTTTCTTCGATTTAGACCTCGTTTTGGGGTCGAATTTGGAAACAAATTGTATATTCGGGCTTGTAGAGGAATGGGTGACATGGAATTGGTTCGAACCTCGGGTTTTGACCAAGCGGGCCCGGGGTCGATTTTTGGAATTTTGGGAAGAAAGCTTAGAAATTCATATTTAGGAATTGAGTTTAGTTTGTTTAGCTATTATTAATATTGTAAAGTCATTATTTCATAGATTTGATTTAGTTGGAGCCGAATTCGAAAGGGAAAGCGGTCGTTGTGGATTGATTTGGCCGTGGAAGTTGAGGTAAGTGTTTGGTTTAACCCTAGCTTGAGGGAATAGGAGTTGAGTCTTGTTTGCTATTTGCTAATTGATTGAGTACGATGTATAGGCATGGTGACGAGTATCTATACATTGGTGTCTAGCATGACCGTGAGTCTGATATTGTGACTTTCATGGTTTCGTTGTATTATCCATGCTTTGGTGTGTATTTCTGTTTGTTGTGTAAAATTGTGGAAAGAAATGCGATTTATGAACATTGAGGAGCGTCGGCTCCAGTTGTAGAACGAATTGCGAAAGTATAAGTGATAATTGAACCTCTGGAGCATTTTCTCGAAGTTGTGAAGAGAATTGTGAAGTAAAAGTGAGAAAGAGAAGAGATCATTATGTTGCCCTCTTGGCGGGCTATTGTTGAGTGGTGATTCCTCTGCATTGTGTTCTTAACTGATACTAGGGTCGCTTAGGTTAATGCTTCCTTGTGTGTGATGACTATAGTTATAGATGAGGTGGTTAAGTGTGGTAATAGGTTAGATATAGCTGAGGTGGTTAAGTGTTGTAATAGGTTGGTTATAGCTGTGGTAGTTAGATGTTGGAACAAGTTTGGTTATAGTTGTGGTAGTTAGATGTTGGAACTAGTGTGGTTATAGTAATTCCCTTGCCGGGATATTTGAGATGATGTTTTGTTCCCTTACCGAGATGCCGTTATATTGTTGTTTGTGACGGTATATGAGATAAGAAATTTCTTGGAGCTTGGGCTCAAGTGATATCGTGAAGTAAGAAATGAAAGAAAGAGAAAGAGTTGATGGTTACTCCCTTGCCGGGACGTGTTATTGGATTTGTTGATTTTCTCCCTTGCCGGGATTTAACTGTTTACTCGTGTTTCCCTTGCCGGGATTTCTATTACTGTTGTCTATCCCCCGCCCCCATTGTTTGTGATTGTTGATTGGGTGAGGTTGTGTTATTTATATATGGTTCCGGTTGCATGCCGCAACAGTCGTAACCGTGGATCGGGTTGCACGCCGCAACAACGCTATATATTTGTGGATCGCGTTGCACGCCGCAACAACACTATATATTTGTGGATCGGGTTGCACGCCGCAACAACACTATATAATTGTGGATCGGGTTGCACGCCGCAACAACACTGTATACTTATGGTTCGAGTTACACGCCGCAACAGTGATGATTGAGGATCGGGTTGCACGCCGCAACAGTATTATATGTGATCGGATTGGGTTGCGTTCCGCAACAAATTATAGCTTAAGTGTGTTTATTCCGGATTAAGTTTCTGTTGGCTGTTCTATCTTTCAGTTTAGACTTCTTGTTTTAATGGTTGCCTCCTCATAGCATGTTTTCCCCCCTTTTTATACACTACTTACTTCTCGTTTACTTTCCGCTATTATTTTGTTGTACTTGTATATATATCTGCACAGGTTTATTTGGTAGTCTGGTCTAGCCTCGTCACTACTTCGTCGGGGTTAGGCTAGGCACTTACTAGCACATGGGGTCGGTTGTGCTGATGCTACACTCTGTGCATCTTTTTGCACAGATCACAGTACCGGAGCAACAGCTTTCGGACAGAAGTAGTTGATTGGGAGCTGACTTCATTCCAGAGATTTCTAGGTAGCCTTGCAGACGTCCGCATGGCCCGGAGTCTCTTCTATCTTTACTTTAATTTGTTATCCTTTGTACCGGATCAAACAGTATTATGTTTTATTCAGACTTTGGGTGTAGTATTCTATAGACGTTCGTAAGGTTGTGACTCCAGTTCTTGGGTAGAGGATTCTGTTAGACTTCCGTATCTCCTTCAGTTTATTATATATGTTGAGACTTCCGCTTTATGTCATTATGTTTGATTTTATTAAATGGTTGGTAATTGTTGCAAAAGGTAGATTAAATTGGATTGCCTAGCTCCCATTAGTAGGCGCCATCACGACTCCCGAGGGTGGGAAATCTGGGTCGTGACAGGGTGAGTTTTGGATAGGTGTCGGAGTGCTTTTTCAACCTTGGGAAAAATTGCAGCCATAACTGACCTGCAGGCTTCGCAATTGTGAAGCCTGGCTCGCAAATGCGAGCTCGCAATTGCGAAGAGTCAGCTCGCAAATGCGAGAATGTGCCAGGCCTGAAGTTCTCACAAATGCGATGTAAAACCTCGCAAATGCGATGGGCCAGGTTTCGCAAATGCAACCTTATGGTTCGCAAATGCGAACCTCCCAGTTTCCCTCATAGTTCGCAAATGCGAACAAGTATCTCGCAATTCCCAATCTTGGTCGGGGTTCGCAATTGCCTAACCCCAGTTAGCAAATGCGACATCAGAGACCCAGCAAATTTATACTTAGTCGATTTTCCACCATTTTCACCATTCTTTCAAGACCCAAAACCCATAGGCGATTTTTCAAGGACAAAACTTCTTCCAATTCATTTGTAAGTCGATTTTTATTTTAATTCCTTCAATTATTTACATCATTTAACATGTTTTTCCTCTTAAAAATCAATGAAATTCATGGGTGAAATTGGGGGTTTGGGGTAGGACCTAGGTTTTTCTAAAATTGGGGATTTGGACCTCGATTTGAGGTCCGATTTCGACACAAATCATATATTTGGGTTTGTGGGGGAATGGGTAACCGAATTTTGGTTCGAACCTCGGGTTTTGACCACGTTGTCCTGAAGGGCGTTTTGGTCATTTTACCTAAATTTGCGTCTTAGCTTTAAATTAAATAGTAGAATCAGTTGATTGAAATGTTAATTACAATGTGTGATTTAATTGAATAGATTTGGGCCATTTGGAGTCGAGTACTCGTGGCAAGAACGTGGTTGCTAGTTGATTTTAGCCGGTTCGAGGTAAGTATCTTGCCTAACCTTGTGTGGGGGACTTCCCCCTTAGGATTTGAGTCTTCTTTGTTGATTGTATTCCTTGTACGCGAGGTGACGAGTGCGTGCTCTGATT
>NW_017678880.1:0-831 GCF_001879085.1 Nicotiana attenuata
ACTACTAGTTCGTAATAAAACTTAACGTAATTTGGAGCTCATTTGCTTAATATGGTACCCCTTTATGTCCAAAGAAACGACGTTGAACCATCAAATAAGAGCGCGATACAAACCGAAACACACCCGAGGCCCCCGGGACCCCGTCCAATCACACCAACCCACTCCATAACATAACACGGACCTGCTCGAGGCCTCAAATCATACCAAACGACGCTAAAATCATGAATCAACCTCCAATCCAAGCTTTATGAACTTTAGAATTTCAAACTTCTACTTTCAATGTGTAAACCTATCAAATCACGTCCGATTGACCCCAAATTTTGCACACAAGTCACATTTGACATTACGGACTTACTCCAACTTCCGGAATCGGATTTCGACCCCGATATCAAAAAGTCCACTTCCGGTCAAACTTCTCAAAAACCTTCAATTTTCTATCTTTAGCCAAATGACTCCAAAATGACATACCGACCTCCGAATTCACTTCCGATCGCGCTCCCAACTCCAGAATCACCATACGGAGCTATTCAAAGACTTGGAATCCCAAACGGACATCGATAACACTAAAACGCACTTCAAGCCAAACTTATGAAATTTCTTCCAAATTGCTAACTTCCACACTAGGCGCCAAAATGCTCCCGAGTTATCCAAAACCCGAACCGGGCATATGCCCAAGTCCGAAATCATCATACGAACCTGCTGGAACCTTCAGATCTTGATTCCGAGGTCGTTTACTCAAAAATCCGATCTTAGTTAATTCTTTCAACTTTAAGCTTCCGAAGTGAGGATTCCCTTTCCAAATCGACTCTGAACTTCCCGAAATTCAATTCT
>NW_017678880.1:5252-12281 GCF_001879085.1 Nicotiana attenuata
GTCAGGCACGCCAACTAAAATACTTAATTAGATTCCAATTTAGACAATTTTGAAAACCCAGATTTTCCTTCTAATTTCATAAGTAAAGATACAACTGCTTCAATTCAAATTAAATAATAAGCAATTAATACAATATTTTTCATAACCATCCCAGAACCCGGTGTCACAAGTGCATGAGCAATTTCTAAGAAATAATATAATACAACATCCGTCCGGAATACAGTGGATAGAAAGTAAATACAATATACTGGAAGGGACTATACTAGTTGCGGGCCGCCTCGAATAATGCAACTCACCTAGTCCCCAAATCATCCGTGCTGCTACGCCCAGTAGGCCACTAGAGTTACATATACATGTGCAACAAAAATGCACAGAAGTGTAGTATGAGTATGAAAACAACGTGTACTCAATGAGTATCCCGTCTAATCTCGAAGAAGTAGAGACGAGATGGTCGACTCCGACACTTACTAGTGGTCCAATAATGATGTCAACAATTCATTAAATCGTGGACTCTTATAAACATGATTTTTAATCCAATAGGAGGAAAGAAGTAAACAATTATTTCTTTTATAGGAAGTTTCCCAAAATTCCTTTTCATTATTTATCCAAATATTCTCAAGCCATGATGAGGCAATAACAACTTCAATAAGTTCAAGGCAGCAATACAAGCATGCGCAAATCATGCCGAGGCGTACGGCCCGCTCCAACAGAAAATAAACTGTGCACTGCCGAGGGTCGAATGGCGCGAACCATAGATGCATCTATTTAATCTATCGAGGCGTTCGGCCCATTCCAAAATTAAACACACAGACAGTCAATCAAGCAGTCCACACGGAGTAATTATCCAATGAAAACAAATCCTCTTTTAACCATTTAGGAAAAATGAAGTTTTATCTGTTTAGGAATTCATTTACTAATTCGATGTGATTTTAAGCAATTCAAGCTATCAATAGGTTCACAGATAATCCAAGTATAGCATGTTTTTGGGTCCTAACTACCCGGACAATAGCATAATAGCAGCTACGCACGAACTTTCGTAACCTCGTGCGTACGTAGCCCCCACAAATATGAGCACATAACCAATTAACTCACCTATGGGGACAATTCCCTCTTACAAGGTTAGAAAGGAGACTCACCTTGCTCCGAAGATCCATAACCGGCATTCCACGTCCTTCCCAAGACTCGAATCGATGCACAACGCTCCAAAACTAGTCAATAATTATGTAAACCCATTAATATATGCTAAGGTACTCGTTATAATCCAATTTATAGCAATTCCTAACCCCGATCGAAAAGTTGACAAAAATGCCCTCGGGCCCAAGTGCCCGGAATCCAAAATTTTTCGAAGATAAAGTTTACCCATAGCCTCACGAACTCAAATATATGATTTTCTCTAAATTCCATACCCAAAATCGTGGTCAAAATCCAAGAATACTAGTTTTCTAGGTTTCCCTCAAACCCCAAGTTTTCTACAATTTTCCATGTCTAAATCCATATATAAACCTTGTATATACTCAAAACTAGTAGAGATAACTTACCTCATGCTTGGTGATGAAAATGGCACTCCAAAGTTGCTCCAAAATCGGCTCTCATGGAAGAAATAAAGTGAAAATGAGCCAAACTTCGATTTTTAAAAGAACCCCACTGCCTCCAGCAGTTTCCGCATCTGCGGAAAAATGACCGCATCGCGGAAAAATGACCGCATCTGCGAACAAATGACCGCATCTGCCGAAAAATGACCGCATCTGCGGTTATGACAGCAACCGGCACTTTTTTCCCGACACGGAAATGAGCATAACTCCCTCATACGATGTTCAAATTCGACGATTCTTTTTGCTATGACTCCATAATTACGATACAGATCTAATGGTTTAATAAAAACTTAATTTGGATCACATTTGCATAATATGGTATCCCTTTATGTCCAAAGAAACGGCGTTGAACCATCAAATAAGAGCGCGATACAACCCAAAACACACCCGAGGCCCCAGGGACCCCGTCCGATCACACCAACCTATTCCATAACATAACACGGACCTGCTCGAGGACTCAAATCATACCAAACAACGCTAAAATCATGAATCAACCTCCAATCCAAGCTTTATGAACTTTAGAATTTCAAACTTCTACTTTCGATGTTTAAACCTATCAAATCACGTCCGATTGATCCCAAATTTTGCACACAAGTCACATTTGACATTACAGACCTACTCCAACTTCCGAAATCGGATTCCGTCCCCGATGTCAAAAAGTCCACTTCTGGTCAAACTTCTCAAAAACCTTCAATTTTCTATCTTTAGCCAAATGACTCCGAAATGACCTACGGGCCTCCGAATTCACTTCCGATCGCGCTCCCAACTCTAGAATCACCATACGGAGCTATTCACATACTCGGAATCCCAAACGGACATCGATAACACTGAAATGCACTTCAAGCCAAACTTATGAAATTTCTTCCAAATTGCTAACTTCCACAATAGGCGCCAAAAAACTCCCGGGTTATCCAAAACCTGAACCGGGCATACGCCCAAGTCTGAAATCATCATACGAACCTGCTGGAACCTTCAGATCTTGATTCCGAGGTCGTTTACTCAAAAATCCGATCTTAGTTAATTCTTTCAACTTTAAGCTTCCGAAGTAAGGATTCCCTTTCCAAATCGACTCTGAACTTTCCGAAATTCAATTCTGACCACGCGTACAAGTCATAATACCTGAAATGAAGCTGCTCATGGCCTCAGTCTGCTGAACGACGCACTAGAGCTCAAAACGACCGGTCGGGTCGTTACAGACAAGATGCGGGAAGCGCGGATTAGGTGGTTTGGTCATGTGAGGAGGAGGAGCACAGACGCCCTGGTGAGGAGGTGTGAGAGGTTGACATTGGAGGGCCTGAGGAGAGGTAGAGGTAGGCCAAAGAAGAGGTGGGGAGAGGTGATTAGGCAAGACATGGCGCAGCTTCAGCTGACCGAGGACATGACCCTTGATAGGAAGGTATGGAGGTCGAGGATTAGGGTAGTAGAGAAGGCAGTCTAGAGTGTTCATAACAGTAGTATTGACACTTAGTCTCGCTTTCTATTGGTAGTAGGTTTTTATGACTAACCGTTGTTTTCTTTCATTGTTGATCACCTTACTATCTTGTTGTTTTATTTTGCTTTTATATGGCTTTTTGGTACTGTCCCTTCTTGGCTATATTTTCATTAGTGTGGTGCTTATACTTTCCTGAGTCGAGAGTCTATTGGAAACAACCTCTCTATCCTCATAAGGTAGGGGTAAGGTCTGCGTACACACTACCCCGGCCCCATAGTGTGGGATAATGTTGAATATGTTGTTATTGTAGGCAGGGTACCTAGTGGCTTGCTTTATTAACAATAACAAAAAAGAAGTTAATAAAACCAATATACCCGAGGCCAAAAACTAGAATGTGGATTATATATCTAACGCCATTATTCTACAGTAAACAAGGCTATTAAAATTGCACAATTGATATAATTGAAGGTTAAATGTGTTTTGTCAAATAACATAGGGACTGAAACAAGAATCTATATAATATTATAAAGCAGGGACTAAGAAACGGTGATGTGGCACTCTCCTTGAGCAGAATTTATATATTTTTTTTTTTTACAATTTTTTTTACCTTTTACCCCTATTTCTCTATTTAAGTGCCGTTTAGAATTAGAATCAACCAACGGTTAAGTACTGAACCATCACCACATTTAAAGACACATTTAATTAATTCGTTTTCTTCTTCAAATAATATAATCATGAAGAGAGAATGACAACAGAATTCTAACCTCCATAGACTCCATGGACCCATGACCTTCCGTTTCAAGTAATTCAGGACTTTTTCTCTAGCTTTTCTTTCTTTAACCCCTCCTCGATCACCTCTCTGAATGTGTTATTTAATTACAATCACATGCAGGTTTTTTCCCGTTGTGTTCAAAAGTTACCTTTATTGCATAATCTTCCTTATTTCTCCCACTTCATATATATATATATATATATATATATATATAAAGGTGGGAATAGAAAAGGTGACTTGGCACCTCTCGTTGGCCAATGATTGTATTTATCTTTTTTCTCCTTCTTTTTTTTTGACCTTTTTCACTACTTTTCATTTGTATAATAATAAGATATATTGTTGTAATTATAAGAATCCATTTATTACAAAACATTATGAATTTAATTATAGCTCCATAATGAGTAAGGGAAGAGAGAAAACATCAGTTTCAAAACCAAAAGAAATCCATTTTTTGACTTAGCAAAGGAAGGAAATTACAACCTTCTTTAATTTCTCAACCGTTACAACTTTCCTCCATATTAAAAAAGGAATGATACAATAGTCTTCCTTGCAACCTCCTCCTATTCAATATTTTCTTGTGATGAATGAAAATTCTGGTGGCGAAGCCTCTATTAAGGTATAATTATCTACTTTCCTACTCAATAGATTTTTTACTCTACATTGAGATGAGAATATGTTGGTTTCTCATTTGATATGACCCATCAGTGCCTTTACAATAGAAAAAAATTATTGGAGGAGAGGAAGTGACTATGGCTCAGATGGAAAAGCTCATGGACGGTTTGAAGCTTCATGTTTGGTTGGTGTTAGATTTTCAGGTTTTTCTATTTAAGTTTCAATTTGTTTTTTTAATTTTTCTATCACGGGATTTATATTTATTTTTCTCAACTTGTGTCATAGTCGTCGAAGGTAATTATGAGAGCATCAAGGTCCAAGGAACAAGAGGACTTGGTCCTTGCACAAGAACTGCGGATGCAACTCGATATCCTTCAAGAGACGATATGACACAATTGGCGCCATCTGTTTTTTTTCCATAATATTTGTCTCAAAAAACAGAAATTCTTCGTAATGAAGTAGTAGCTTCGGTATGGTGATTTTTGAATACCCTACTCTGTGGAATACTCATTGTGAACATTAGATTCTAAGATTTTGAGTTTTGTTTTATTGGGTACTTATTATGCTTTAATAAGTAATTGTAGCTTTGTAAGTGTTGAGGGATAAATTTCGTTATGAGAAATTATCCCGTCTTGCCTGTGATGATTGCCTGATCAGGCGAGTAGTTTTGTAACCTTTTCGGTTGCGTTCAATTTGTTAAACTTAATAAAATAGTCATCGCTTCTAAGCGCAAAACAACTCATTGTTAAAAAAAATGGAAAAACATGGAGATTATAATTTTTGTGTGCGCCTGAATGACTTTATATTGATGATCTGGGTGACTAGTATCAACTTTGTTGCCGCGGCCTTCGCATCCGCGGGTGTTATGGTTATTTAGAGAAGACCAATAATGAATTATGGATTAAATGATTAACATCTAAATTTTTGCAAAATAATGAGAAGAATAAAAGATGTCATGTGGTAATGGCAGGTCGATAAGTTGTAGTTCTATATTGACGTAATATGTGCTCACACGAACACATGCTCGGAAACTGCATTTTTCTCTTATAGGTGTCTTTCTCCGATGAAAACGACGAGATCGCTCGTGTGGGATATATGTCGTGGATAGATAAAAGGATATATTAAGAGATGCATTCTTTCTGTGCTCCTACGGAACTACGGAAGTCATTTTGTGGTGTTCTTGCTCATTTTCTAGTATGGTTCTTGATCGTGAATAAGATTAAATTAGATAATTCCTGTTGTCTCTCTCAATTGCTATGGATGCAGCCCAAACCTCTCTCCCTCCTAATGATCCCGATCTAAATATTTTGATTATGCTATATGCTCCACACACAAACAAACGTGAATGAACTGCATTTTTCGCGGACCTCTATTTTTAATTTTGCTCATAAAACAGGAAAAATAATTTTTTGTAAAATTTAGGAATATGGTGACTATGGTGTTTAAACATGATTTCTCTCCTGAGTATACCATATCTTATATTAACATATATTTTACAAATCCCTGTTCATAGTTCTTTTGTGGACCTTCTTTAATATATGTTCAATATATTCTCGTTATAACTAACATCGTCTTTATTATAATTTTTCCCATGAGCGGGTAGTAATCATTAATACATCAGTACAATGAATATTTTTGACTTTCCTTTTCTTTTGCTATTCCAAAATTTCTTTCTCTTTCATGTTTTTCTTATCTATTCATATTTCTACTACTACTAATCCCCCGTAAATTTTTCATCCCCTACATAAGCTTCTCATTTGCTTCGGAAAGTGATTTTTCGGCCTCTTCAATTTTTCTTATATATTTCTTCTTTCTCCTTTCTTTACTATCGGGTTACTTCATCAACTTGTATGTCTCGTTTTTCTTTTTTTCGCTTCTCTTTTCCCCGTATCCGTATTTGTTGTTCCGCCTATTTTCTGGTGTGGTGTCTTCCAGGAAAAATATTCTTTAAAACGTATGTTCGTCTCAGCTTCCTTAAATGCCGGCTCCCCACATGATGAGTGATTCCACTTTCCCTTGGCTCCAGTATTCTCCTACAAAAAAAAAAAAATTTTAAAATTCTTTCTTCTGTTCATTTCCCTATATAATGTTCTACTGAATAGTACTCTCGGTTTATGATGGGCAAGGAAGAAGTAAATGCCTTAGGAGGGCGAAAAAAGGCTCTAAGTGCCGAACTTTGAGCAATTGAATTCGAAAAAATGAGAAAGGAGAAAATCATTCCTATCTGGAATTTATCATAAACACGGATGGTTCCTTTTTGTTCTTTCTTTTTATCCTGGCAAGATCATATCAAAGACAACCTTTTTTCCCTTTTCACATTATTAGTGTGGAGTAAAGACGTTAACCAATATTTTTAGGATTACTTGTTCCCCTTTCTTTTTTACAATATTTCAAAGATATTTTTCTTCATATAATTAGTGGCGAATAAAGATGTCTAACCAAGTACTCCAAACTTGTTATGCATACAATTTTAAATTGTAAATTTAGACAAGACTAATTTAAATTTCTTTTAATTTTTTGAAAAGCAAATTCATATTTTTAGTAATAAAAAACATTATTGTCTGTCTGATTCTTCTATGAACTAAAACAATGAATAAAATTAACCCTACAACGTGTTTCAA
>NW_017678880.1:13036-17231 GCF_001879085.1 Nicotiana attenuata
TAAAATAAAAATAAAATAAAATTCAAACATAAAAATCATCATGCTTTTCCCGTTTCCTCCGACCACCGGGAATTCTCACCGGTGAGTTCTTTCTCGTCTCCAATTACCCCGTGCCTTCTCTCACCTGTGTATGCCCCAATCTAGAAATTGATTACAAAGAGCGAAACAAAATAGAATTTTGATTACAATTACTTAGGTAACAAAAACTAGAAATTGGGGTTTGGGGAATTTGAGGAGTGAAATTTAAGGAGTGATTATCCAAATATGTGTTATATATATACAGAGAGAAATAAAATCGAATTTTGACCTAATATTACAGAAAGAAGGGGCTGTACCATTCCATACCTTAGCCTTTCTCTCACCTTCCCCTCTTTTCTTCATCTTCTGCCACATCTCCTCTTCTTCTTCCCTTTTCCTCTTTCTTTGTTTCTTTGCATACAAAATTCTTCTTCCTCTTTCTAATTTTCTGCTCATAATTGCTATGAGAAAAACAAAACAATAAAAAAGAAAAGATCAAATGGGTCGAGGCAAGAACTGGGCTTTCCTAAGTGGTTTCTTGTAAGTTATTTTTAGTGATCAAACTGATATGTTGGTCCTGTTGGATGTTAGTTGTGGGAATTACAGCAATGGTTTGCACTAAGGAATTTGATTTAAAATTTGATTAAATCTCAGATCAGTGTTAAATCAAATTCACTGTTTACACTCGCTTTATACGCGTATATTTTACACATTTTGTCCAACTCAGCTGATTCAATGCCACATAAGCTTGGTCAATGGTCATAAGCGTTTATTATATACGATTTGAAGGAGTGTAAGTGTTCAATTGACAAATTGTTAGGTTTGGGGACCGGCACGACAAAGTGGCACAAGTATATGTGCCATTTAGGCCATTCTGCCTAATTATTATTATGAGTCGGCTTTGTTTGCCCGTCGTTTCTTCCTTTCTGAGAGCAATTTGGCAAACCTGCGTACAAATTAGGACAGTGTTATAAGTAGCAATAAAATAGATTTATAATTCGAACTAAAGCTAGAATCTAAATAGATAAAGAATAATGGTGCGTAGATAATTATATGTTTTACCTCTTTAGAGCTTCCTCATTGGTTTCAGGATTCTCTTTGGAAACTGGTTTCTTCAACAAGTTTTCACCAACTTGTACCAATAAGTTCATATTAGCCTCTGTAGCATTATCCATTTCGGTAGTAGTGCCAATTAATGCAGTTTCCTGGTATTACATACAAAGAAAGGAACATAAAATAAAAGGAGAGAAAATGGTAAAGAAAGTTTTCACTCTTACATTAATTAACTTGAAATAATACTCCCAGCCTTCCATTTTATACTGATATGACAATATTTATTTTTTTGTATATTGCAAAAAGAATGGCAACTTTCTAAGCTCCTATTCGGCCATAAATTTTGGGAACTTTTTTTCGAAAGTTTTTTGAAAACATTGTTTGTTCATGGAATATGATCAGTTTTTGAAAAATATAAGTCAAGTTTTCAAAAACTGGTTTAGGACAGTTTTGAGTGAAATTTTTTCTTCCACTCACAAAATTTTAACTTTTTTTCAAATAAAATGCATGTCCAAACACAACTTCAACTTCCAAAAATTATTTTTCACCACAACTTCAAAAATCCTACAAGTATCTACGACTTGTTTTACATCATAAGTTTCAAAAATTTTTATTTCTCTCTAAACTCCGTTATAAAATGGAACGGAGGGAGTAACTAGGAGTGTTAAGGTGTTTTTGAACGACATTGCCTTACTTCAATCCTGAGGTAATTCGTTTCAGCACCAAGAGCGCGATAGATGGTGGCGATGTAATAATCATTCATAATAACACTTGCTTCAGATAACATTTCAATAAGAGGGTTCGAATTATTATGAGATAGCCAGGAAACAAGACCCCAATTAGCTGCCTCCTCTGCTGTGTATGTCCCAGCAAAATCTGCATTAGTGCCAGTCCCTAATGAGAGCAGCAGAATTTGTTTAACGTCCAATGGCTTTATAGAAGCAAATGATGGATCCGCTTCCACACTGTTGGTTACTGTGCTTAGGGCAACTAAGGCCTGTCAACCAATGAGCATGCATGTTGAAAAAATCACGTGAAATAATCCACACTAATTAAGATTAAGATGATTTATATGAGGGAATGTACCGGATTGGCAGCAACAACACCACCATCAATAAGATTAAACTCATACTGATTTCCTTTACCATCATCATTCTCAAAGTAATATGGAGGAAAATAAGTTGGAGCAGCCGAGGTGCCAATGCATATGTCAGACAACTTAGCATCCAAATGAGGAGAGTTTGCTATCTGTATTTGTTACAAATTAAAGAATAATTACTAGAAATGGAAATATTTGCAATTACAAATCCAAATGATATGATTTATGAAAGACTTACCTCCGATTTGGTGAATATTGTTGGCTGAAAATTTTTCATGTCAAAGGTTGGAATGATAACATTTGTTAAAGTCTGATACAAACGAGTCTCTCCCAACTTCTCTTGCAGAACTTTGTGAAGATATTTTCCATCATATTTGGGGCCAAAAAAGGGAGGCAAGGCACTGCAATTCAAACCAAATCTGTTTTAATACTATTATACAAAGCATACAACTTTTTCCACTATCTGTACAGATTTTGCTTGTCATAATAGGTTACTTTACTGATCTTTCAAATTATAAATTTCACTTACTATAAATAAATATCTTTAAGAGTCCATTACTAAGAAGATCATTCATCTATCCAAAATTAAGGACTACATTTATTTTACTTTCAATTGTAATAGGAAAGTCATTGAATTATGACTATTTCATACAAATGGTCACTCAACCGAAATTATTAAACTTTTCGATGGAAAAATGAGACATGGCAGCACACATAAACTTTTATATTTTTGGAGTAAATATAATAATTGACATCCAAACAAGACCTTAAAAATTCACCCAATAAAATGTTTTTGGACTATGATACACCAGTAACTACACAATTGCTCTTACTAAGCAACTATTTTCAATGCGAAACTACACACCTTTTCTTGACTCATTTGATTTCCTCGATATTGATTTGGTTCCACCATTATCATGATATTTTAGTCTTTTAATCTTTTCTTCCTATAATAATAACGGGTATAAGTAAAGCAACACATATGGTTTTATAAAATAATAATAGGTACGAGGTTAAACTATAAAAAGAAGAAGAGAACTGTTATGTAGTTTATAAGAAGAAGAGATGTTTTTGTAGCAGGGATGCATTTTAGCGGATTGGTTTGGGTATATGGGTGAATATTTTAGGTTTTCTTTGGGTGTCAACTATTTTATTTGGTCCAAAAAATATAAAAAAATCCATGTAGACTGCATGTCATATTTTTTCACCGAAAAGTTTAATAATTTTTGTTGAGTGATCATTTGTGTGCAATAGTCATAGTTCAGTGACTTTCCTGGTATAAATGAAAGTATAGTGTCTTTAGTTAGTAATTTTGGATAGTTGAATGATTTTCTAAGAAACAAACTCTTATCTTTATATCTTTTAGGTGATCTAATAGTGTAATAATCTTTATACTCCATTTTTGTATAAAAGCTAAACTTAGAATACAATGTTTAATATATAAAAACTATATATACCCAGGTGGAAAAATCTTAGGGCCATGCTCGAAGTAAAAGGATACAATATCTTTGGCAGCAGAGAAGGGACGGCCCTTTTCATTTGGAGCACTTATCATAGTGGTCAATAGGCCACCTGTACTTGTCCCCGCAATTACATCAAAGTAATCTGCAAGTCTTGCATCTTCATCATTGTCTAATTCCTGACTCAAAAACAATCATTCATTAATCAAGAAAGCATAAGCATAAGTAATAAAAAGAAAAACGGTAAAGAACAACAGTAAGAAGCCATAAAAAATATATTTACAGTGTACCTGGAGTTGGCTTTCCAGAAAAGAAAGAACAGTAGCAGGGATGATGCCTTTAATGCCACCTCCATCAATGCTAAGAATAGTCACCATTTCTCCCACCACAGAGGATGTTGATCCAGTAGTTGTTAGTACCAAAAGAAATAAAATAAAAAAAGATCCAGTTATTGCCATTTTAGATAATTACAGTACCTTTATTGGACTACAAAAATTGCAAATAACAATTAATAGCTCAAGTATTAAGATTTTCTTGGTGCTTTGAGCATCAAACAAGAAGGGTT
>NW_017678880.1:18593-19383 GCF_001879085.1 Nicotiana attenuata
TTTATTTGTTTACTTCTTGATTTTTTTTTTTGCTGTATATATTTGAACTGCACAGGTTTATGTGGTAGTCTGGTCTAGCCTCGTCACTACCTCACCGAGGTTAGGCTAGACACTTACCAGCACATGGGGTCGGTTGTGCTGATGCTACACTCTGCGCTCTTTTGTGCAGATCCCAGTGCTGTTGACTTCGGACAGTAGATCAGTTGGCTACCTTCAGTCCACGTGGAGATCCAAGGTAGACCTGCAGGCGTCCGCAGGCTCTGGCGTCTCCTCTGTGTGAGCCTTGCCTTGAGACCCATGCGCTCCCTCTAAACTTGGAAACATAAGGGCTGGCCCTTCCACACTGCACTAATCTCTATCTAGTTCTATGAACCTGGGTGTAAGCATTGCCCGGGGTTCTTCGAGACCTTTAGGGAACTCTGGTACACCCAGGTCCGTGAAAGGATTTGAAACAAGTGGTATTTGAGGCGTTTTGTTCCATAACTCAATGAGGAAGTCAGAATCAGGCTTTCTATAGTTGTAATTTCCCTTTTTATGTATTTTCTTGATGTAATTCAGCAACTGGTCTATAATAATTTATAATGAACATTTGGGGTTGGCTAGTGAAAAAGGGATGATCATCGAGTTTCTTGTGATCACGGAATCCACTTAGGATTGAATTAGAGGCAAAACAATTAATCTTAAGGCTGGTTAATTCCCTCATACTCAACCCTAAGCAGATTACCGTGATAAATAACTCGTCGACTTATTAATTCAATTTAGATTTTGGAAGAAGTGTGTTGATCTATAA
>NW_017678881.1:0-9008 GCF_001879085.1 Nicotiana attenuata
CGAAGCTGAAAAGCAGTGAAAGAAACCCTGCTGGACTCCACGATGCCCATAGTACGAAGAATACGATGACACTCCTCCAAAAATCCCAAGGCATCATCTGATGCTAAGCCATTGAACACTGGGGGATCATATTTCTTACACCTCTCAAGTCTCCGCTGCTCGTCCTCTGAAGCAGCTGACCCATCCTCGGGCTGAACTGGCGCTGCAGGCGGTGGGGGAATAATCTCGGGAACCTGCTCAACCTGCACTCGCTGCTCAGGAGTGCGAACGGCGGGAGTCTGTGCTCCTCCCCCGGCCTGGGATCTGGCTGCAGCAAGGGGAAACAACCCCTCCTGAGCCAAGGTGGTGTACATGCTCATGAACTGAGCCAAAGTCTCCTGGAGCGCTGGAGTAGTAGTGGCAGTAGTAGGTGTGCCAGGTGCCTGGGCTCCGGCTGGATCTGCTGGTGGTACCTCGGCGGCAGCTCGCGCAGGTGCTCTGGCTGCACCACGTGCACGTCCTCGACCTCTCCCCCGGCCCCGGCCTTGCAGTAGGGGGCGCGGGTGCCTGATCATCTCGAGTGGCACGTGTCCTCACCATCTGTGAGAGAATAGAACTCAGAAGTTTAGAATTGATGTCAAAATATCGCACGACAAGGAATTCAAATGAAACGAAGATTTTTCCTAAACAGTTACATAGCCCCTCGTAGATAAGTACAGACGTCTCCGTACCGATCAGCGAGATTGTAATAAACCGGCCTGTGTTCCGTGACTCCTATAAACCTAGAGTTCTGATACCAACTTGTCACGACCCTAGTTCACCAACCGTGAACATGTCATGACGGCACCTGGTCCCCATGACCAGGTAAGCCTAACATTTGCGGAAATATAATAATTGCGGAAAAAATAGAGAAAATCAAATCAAATATCTAAAGGAAATTTACTGAATGCCGCTTGGCAAGTACAACTCAATATCACAAGTCTAAAACAATTCCCAAAACCCGGAAACTCACGGGCAACACAAGCTACAGAAGTGTATAGTAAAGGTTCCAAACTCCAGAATTTCTAACAACCGAAGAAGGAAAACTAAGTACTAAAGATAGAGTAAGAGGGAGACTCGTCAGTCTGCGGACGCAGTAGATCTACCTCGAAGTCTCCGTAGTCCTCCTGCCTCACTGATAGTGCGCCTGAGTGGAGGTACCTGGATGATCTGCACATGAAAAACATGCGCAGGAAGGGCATGAGTACACCACAGCGGTACTCATTAAGTGCCAAGCCTAACCTCGGTTGGGTAGTGACGAGGAAGGTCAGGGCCCTACTGAGACAAAATATAATAATAATAATAATTTAACAATATAAAAAATCTGACAGATATAATAAGTACAGCAGTGAGATAAGACAAGTCAACGAGGCTATAACAACTACACGAGTACAGAATAAACACAGCTCAATACCAACGATAACAATGAGGCTCCGCTTCTGCGCTTCCCAAGCCGCAGAAGCGGAAATACCAGATGCCAGAACCTTCAGCAATTCATTCAACTTCAAAATTTTTCGTCAACCACCCGAAATCATCCCGAGGCCCCCGGGACCTCAACCAAAGGCACCAATACCACCTACTACCTTATTCGAACTTGTACCAATCCTTAAAACACCTAAAACAACGCCAGAAACCCGAATTAATCAAAGATTCAAGTCTAAGAACCTCAAATTCCAACCAAACACGCTTTCGATCAAAAACCTAACCAAACCTCGTCCGAATGACCTGAAATTTTGCACACACATCCCAAATGACATGACGGAACTACTGTAACTTCCGGAATTCCAATCCGACCCTCGGATCAAAAACTCACTATCAGACCGGAAACTTCAAAAATACAAACTCCGGCATTTCAAGCCTAAATGATCTACGGACTTCCAAAATACATTTCGAATATGCTCCCAACCCCGAAATCACCTAGCGGAGCTAACGGAACCATCAGATTTCCATTCCGAGGTCGTCTTCACACTGTTCTGACTACGGACCATTTTTCAACACTTAAGCTCTCGTTTAGGGACTAAGTGTCCAAAACTCTCCGAAACTCAACATCGAACGTCCCAGCAAACCAAAATAGCAGAAATGAACTTAGGGGAAACAGTTAATGGGGGATCGGGGCGTAATTTCCAAAAACGACCGGTCGGGTCGTTACAAATGCGATGGTCACTGGTTCGCAAATGCGAGACCCAATTCGCAAATGCGAAGGTCCCGTGGTTGGTCTGTGTTCGCAAATGCAAACAGTAATGTCGCATTTCCCAAGCCTGTAGGGTTCGCAATTGCGAACCCAACTTTGCATTTACCATATCCGCAGCCCAGCAAAAGTTATACTTAGTCGAATGTTAGACCATTTTTCACCCCACTTTCAAAATACAACTCCTTAGGCGATTTTTCAAGAACAAGTTTCATCCCAAATCATTTGTAAGTCAATTTTTACTTAACTCTTTCAATCATTAACATCACTTAACACGTTTTCAACTTAAAATCAATGATTTTCATGGGAGAAATTGGGGGTTTTGGGTAGAACCTAGGTTTTCTACAAATTGGGGATTTGGACCTCAATTTGAGGTCCGATTTTAAAACAAATTGCATATTTGAGTTCATGGGGGAATGGGTAACCGGGTTTTGGTTCGAACCTCGGGTTTCGACCACGTGGGCCCGGGGCGATTTTGGAATTTTGGGGAAAAACTTTGGGAAATTCATTTTTATGCATTCAAATTGATTCATTTAGTGTTTATTAATGTAATTAAGTAATTTGTGGCTAGATTCGAGCGGGTTGGAGGTGGAATTACGGGGTAAAGCCATAGTTGAGGCTTGAGTTGAGTTCAAGGCATCGAGGTAAGTGTTTGGTTTAACCCTAGCTTGAGGGAATAGGAGTTGAGTCTTATTTGTAACTTGCTAATTGTTGAGTACGATGTATAGGCATGGTGACGGGTATCTATACATTGGTGTCTAGCATGACCGTGAGTCCTTATTCTGCAAATAGTTTGGTTGTTGTTATGCCTTCCATGTTTAATTGATGACTTCTATATGTTGTAAAGATCTTGTGAAAGATATTGTAATCTTTAAACTTCGTGGAGCATTGGCTCGAGTTGAATTACAAATTATGAAGGTATATGAGATGAGTAAATCCTTAGAGCGTTGGCTCAAGTGACAATGCGAACTATGAGATGAAAGTGAAAGAAAGAGAAAGAGTTATTGATATTTGCCCTTGCCGGGACGTTGAGATTATTGATGTGTTCCCTTGCCGGGATTTTTGTTATTGTTTATTTATTCCCTTGCCCTTGTTTGTGGTTGTTGATTGGGTGAGGAAGAGTGTTAAAGCACGAAGGGTGATGCCGTGCATTGTTTGTTTATGGTAAGGAAAGAGTGTAAAACACGAAGGGTGATGTCGTGCATTGTTTGCTTATTATGAGAAAGAGTGTTAAAGCAAGAAGGGTGATGCCGTGCCGCACGATGTACCATTCCGTGCCGATTCTATTGAATTATGTGAGGAATGAGAGTAAAAGTATGAACGGTGATGCCGTGCACATGTTATTGCTTGGTGAGGACGAGAGTACAAGCACGAAGGGTGATGTCGTGCACTGATTGAGTTCTGTTTCATTACATGCTATTGAGTTGTGCTGTATTTCTTTATTACTGGACGACTCTTATTTGGAATTTGTTATACTCCCCACAGCATGTTTCCCCTCCCATATCGTTTATATTTTTTGTCTTTCGATTCCGCTGTATATATATATGTGAAATTGAACAGGTTTATGCGGTAGTCTGGTCTAGCCTCGTCACTACTTCACCGGGTTAGGCTAGACACTTACCAGCACATGGGGTCGGTTGTGCTGATGCTACACTCTGTGCATTTTTTTGCACAGGCCCAGGTTTCGAGCAGCAGCAGCAGCATTAGCACGGGAGCAGGCTTTCAGTATCGTGAGACCCGAGGTAGCCTTGCAGGCGTCCGCAGGCCCGGCGTCTTTCTCTTATTCTCTCATTTAGACTGTTGCCTCTTTGTATTCGAGACAAACAACTTATGTGCTCTTTCAGACCCTTGTATTTAGAAATTCTTAGCAGTTCGTGAGTATTGTGACACCAGTCTTGGGTAGAGGCTTATATTGACTACTCCGTGTTTTATTCAGTTTTTATAATTAAGACTTCCGCTATTATTTAATGTTGTTGTTATATATTATTGTCATAAATTGTTAAAATGATTTGTTTATTAATGGAAAAGTAATTAAAATGGCTTGCCTAGCTACTGCGAGTAGGCGCCATCACGACTCCCGAGGGTGGGAAATCTGGGTCGTGACAAGTTGGTATCAGAGCACTAGGTTACATAGGTCTCACAACTCACAGACAAACTTGGTAGAGTCTGAGGGATCGGTACGGAGACGTCTGTATTTATCCCCCAGAGGCTACAGAGTTAGGAAAAGTTTCACATTTGTTCTTTCTAGTCGTGCGGTTCTGTTTCTCAATGCTAATTGGATTTTTACTCTGTTCTTTCGCAGATGGCGAGAACACGCGCTTCTTCATCTACCGATCAGCAGTGTGAGCCCCAGGCAGCTCCCGCTAGGGGCAGAGGGCGAGGACAAGGCCGTGCTAGAGGCCGAGGTAGGGGCAGAGCTCAGCCCCAAGCAGCAGCACCAGCGGCGGAGCCTCAGGTTGACTTTGAGGAGGAGGTTCTGGCCCCAGCCGCAGTAGTTCCGGTGGGCCCAGCTCAGGTCCCAGAGGGGTTTATTGCTACCCCAGTTCTTCAGGACGCTTTGGTCCGATTGGTGGGCCTCATGGAGAGTGTCACCGAGCAGGATTGCTTCCCGTAGCACCAGCCACTTCTCAGGCTGGAGGAGGAGCCCAGACTCCTACTACATGTACTCCGGAGCAGGTAGCTCCCCAGGGTCAGATTCCAGTGGTTCAGCCAGCTTTGGCAGTTCAGCCGGGGGTAGTTGTTCAGACCGACGATGGAGCGGCTATGTCCGCAGATGCTTTGTGGAGGCTGGATAGGTTCACCAAGCTCTTCACTACTACATTCAGCGGTGCTTCTTCTGAGGAGCCCCAGGATTTCTTATATAGCTGCCACGAGGTTCTTCGAAACATGGGCATTGTTGAGTCCAATGGAGTTGATTTTGCTGCATTCCGCCTATCTGGATCTACCAAGACTTGGTGGAGGGATTTTTGTTTAGCCAGACCAGCAGGGTCACCGTCTTTGACTTGGAATCAGTTTTCAGAGTTGTTTCTGGAGAAGTTTCTCGCCGTTACTCAGAGAGATGCTTATCGGAGGCAGTTCGAGCGCCTCCAGCAGGGTTATATGACGGTCTCTCAGTATGAGACCCGGTTTATTGATCTAGCTCGCCATGCTCTTGTCATACTTCCCACCGAGAGAGAGAGGGTGAGGAGGTTTATTGATGGTTTGATTCAGCCGATTCGTCTCCAGATGGCTAGGGAGACTGGTACCGAGATCAGCTTTTAGGAGGCGGCCAATGTGGCCCGCCGAGTTGAGATGGTTCTGTCACAGGGGAGTGGTCACGGGGGAGACAAGAGAGCCCGTCATTCCGGCAGATTCAATGGTACCTTATCTCGAGGTAGAGATTCATATGGTATAGGCCATCCTCCTAGGCCCTTTTAGTCGGCCTTTCAGGTTTCTCACAGTACATCAGGTGGTCGTGGTTCTCAGGCATACTATTTTGATCAGCAGTCACTCAGTGCACCGCCAGCTCCTATCAGCGCACCGCCACTTTAGAGTTTCCGCGGAGGCCATTCGGGTCGACAGGGACAACAGACTCAGCAACCGAGGGCTTGTTACACTTGTGGTGACACGGGTCATATTTCTAGATTTTGCCCTCGAGCACCGAGCAGTTCTCCGCATCAGGATTCTCGTGCCATGGTTCAGGCACCAGGTGCTCCACAGCCAGCCAGCTAGAGGCGGGGGTAGAGGTACTAGAGGTGGAGGTAGAGGTCATAGAGGTGGAGCTCAGACCGCCAGGGCTCAGACCGCCAGGGGTGGAGGTCAGCCAGCAGCAGATCGACCTAGGGATACGGTTCAGGGTGGTGGGGCCCAGCCCCGTTGTTATGCTCTTCAAGCCAGGCCCCAGGCTGAGGCTTCAGATGCAGTCATCACAGGTACGGTTCTGGTTTGTGATCGAGATGCTTCGGTACTATTTCATCCAGGGTCTATGGATTCTTATGTTTCATCTTATTTCGCACCATGCTTGGTCATGCCTAGTGACGCATTGGGTGTTCCTGTATATGTGTCTACACCAGTGGGGGACTCTATCGTAGTCGACCGAGTCCATCATTCGTGTGTTGTAGTTATTGGGGGTCTTGAGACCCGTGTAGACTTGTTGCTCTTAGATATGCTTGACTTTAATATCATTCTGGGTATGGACTGGTTATCACCCTATCATGCCATCTTGGACCGCCATGCCAAGACTGTGACCTTAGCTTTGTCGGACATGCCTCGTTTAGAGTGGAGAGGCACTCCAGGTTATTCTACCCGCAGCGTCATTTCGTACGTGAAGGCTCGACGTATGGTCGAGAAGGGGTGTCTGGCCTATTTGGCCTATGTTTGTGATTCCAGTGCTGAGGTTCCTCATATAGATTCTGTGCCTATTGTCCGGGAGTTTCCAGATGTTTTCCCTTCAAACCTGCCGGGTATGCCACCCGACAGGGACATTGATTTCTATATTGATTTGGCTCCGGGCACCCAGCCCATTTTTATTCCGCCATATCGTATGGCCCCGCCGGAGCTGAAGGATCTAAAGGACCAGTTGCAGGATTTGCTAGAGAAGGGTTTCATTAGACCCAGTGATTCACCTTGGGGCGCGCCAGTGTTATTTGTCAAGAAGAAGGACGGATCAATGAGGATGTGTATTGATTACCGGCAATTGAACAAGGTAACGGTCAAGAATAAGTATCCACTGCCGAGGATTGATGATTTGTTCGACCAGCTTCAGGGTGCCAGGGTATTTTCCAAGATTGACTTGCGGTCTGGCTACCATCAGTTGAGGATTAGGGCATCCGATGTCCCTAAGACAGCTTTCGGTACTCGGTATGGGCATTATGAGTTCTTGGTCATGTCATTTGGGTTGACCAATGCCCCAGCGGCGTCTATGGAGTTGATGAACCGAGTGTTCAGGCCATATTTGGACATGTTCGTGATAGTCTTTATTGATGATATTTTGGTGTACTCCCGCAGCCAGGAGGAGCACGAGCAGTACCTCAGAGTGGTTCTTCAGACTCTGAGGGATAGTCAGCTATATGCCAAGTTCTCCAAGTGTGAGTTCTGGCTAAGTTCAGTTGCATTTCTGGGTCACGTTGTATCAGCAGAGGGCATTCAGGTGGACCCGAAGAAGATTGAGGCAGTCAAGAACTAGCCTAGACCAGCATCAGCTACAGAGATTCAGAGTTTCTTGGGGTTGGTAGGCCACTATCGTCGGTTTGTGGAGGGGTTTTCATCTATTGCAGCCCCGATAACTAGGTTGACCCAGAAGGGTGCCCAGTTCAGATGGTCGGGCGAGTGTGAGGCGAGCTTTCAGAAGCTCAAGACAGCTCTGACTACGGCACCGGTGTTGGTTTTGCCCACAGGTTCAGGGCCCTATACTGTTTATTGTGATGCTTCCCGTGTTGGGCTTGGAGTAGTGTTGATGCAGGACGGCATGGTCATTGTCTACGCTTCGAGACAGTTGAAGATATATGAGAAGAACTATCCGGTTCATGATTTGGAGTTGGCAGCCATAGTTCACGCCTTGAAGATTTGGAGGCACTATTTGTATGGTGTGGCATGTGAGGTGTTCACTGACCACAAGAGTCTTTAGTACTTGTTCAAGCAAAAGGAGTTGAATTTGAGGCAGAGGAGGTGGGTGGAGTTATTGAAAGACTATGATGTCACCATTTTATATCTTCCGGGGAAGGCTAATGTGGTGGCCGATGCTTTGAGTAGGAAGTCAGCCAGTATGGGCAGTCTTGCTTATATTCCGGTCAGTCAGAGGCCGCTTGCTTTAGATGTTCAGGCTTTGGCCAATCGATTTGTGAGGCTGGATATTTCTGAGCCTAGCTGAGTATTAGCTTGCACGGTCGCTCACTCTTCATTATTGGAGTGTATCCGTAATCGGCAGTTTGATGATCCCCATTTGTGTGTCCTTAGAGACACGGTGCAGCGCGGAGGCGCCACACATGTTACCTTAGATGCGGATGGAGTTTTGAGATTGCAGGGGAGAGTTTGTGTGCCCAATGTGGATGGACTTCGAGAGTTGATCTTAGAGGAGGCCCATAGTTCCCGGTACTCTATTCATCCGGGCGCCGCGGAGATGTACCAGGATTTGCGGCAGCATTATTGGTGGCGTAGAATGAAGAAGGATATTGTTGCATATGTGGCTCGGTGTTTGAATTGTCAGCAGGTTAAGTATAAGCATCAGAGGCCTGGTGGTTTATTTCAGAGGATTGAGCTTCCCGGGTGGAAGTGGGAGAGGATCACTATGGACTTCGTTACCGTACTTTCGTTGACTCGGAAGAAGTTCGATGCAGTTTCGGTCATTGTGGATAGGCTGACCAAGTCGGCGCATTTCATTCCTGTGGCAGTCTCTTATTCATCCGAGAGATTAGCTGAGATTTATATCCGAGAGATTGTTCGCCTTCATGGTGTGCCGGTGTTACAACCCATATTCACATACGTTAGTTCATGCCATAAGGTCGTCGACGTAAATCCATGAAGAGATTATCTTTAAGATGATAAGAGGTTAATCCTATTGGTCTTAAATGATACAAAGGTGTATAAGGGTGGTTAACAAGTATTAGAAGTTAAACGAATCAAGGATGTTGTCAGCCGTATTTTTGGGTAAACCTAGGGGTGCTTAATACTCTCAAGAGGTCGTATTTTAAGGTATATGAATCATAAAATATCCGTATCATAGTCTTGAAGTCAAACGAGTTATGAAACAAAAGTCGACAAGAGTTGTTGCAACTTAGGTTCATAGTTTTACTTAAACTTTAGGTCAAATGTTATTAAGCTTTTC
>NW_017678881.1:9013-13108 GCF_001879085.1 Nicotiana attenuata
ATAACATGAAGAAGTCTATTGCAGAATTTGTAGCCCAGTGTCCTAATTGTCAACAAGTAAAGATCGAACATCAGAAACCCGGTGGATTGCTTCAGAATATAGAGATTCCGACCTGGAAATGGGAGGTGATTAATATGGACTTCATTATTGGGTTACCTCGCTCTTATCATAAGTTTGACTCCATCTGGGTGATAGTTGATCGACTTACAAAATGTGCCCATTTTCTGCCAGTTAAGACAACTTACACGGCTGAAGATTATGCGAAGTTGTATATCAAGGAGATTGTTAGGCTTCATGGTGTACCAATATCTATTATATCAGACCGAGGAGCTCAATTTACGGCTAACTTTTGGAGGTCTTTTCAGAAGGGTTTAGGCACACAAGTGAATCTCAGCACTGCATTTCATCCACAGACTGACGGACAGGCTGAATGTACCATTCAGACACTTGAAGATATGCTACGAGCATGTGTTCTAGATTTTAAGGGAAATTGGGATGACCATCTTCCACTCATAGAATTTGCCTACAATAATAGCTACCATTCCAGTATTAAAATGGCCCCATACGAGGCACTATACGGGAGGAGATGCAGATCACCAGTTGGATGGTTCGAAGTCAGTGAAACAGAATTATATGGGCCAGATTTGATTCACCAAGCCATTGAGAAGGTGAAAGTGATACAGGAGCGATTGAGGACGGCACAAAGCAGGCAAAAGTCTTATTCTGATGTCCGACGTCATGATCTGGAGTTTGAGGTTGGTGATTGGGTTTTCCTGAGGATCTCGCCGATGAAGGGTGTTATGCGTTTTGGGAAAAAGGGTAAGCTGAGTCCACGGTATATCGGTCCGTACAAAATTCTTCGACGAATTGGACAGGTTGCTTATGAGTTAGAATTGCCATCCGAATTGGAATTTGTCCATCCAGTATTCCATGTATCTATGTTGAGGAAATGTATTGGAGACCCTTCTCGAGTTGTCCCTATCAAAGATGTACAAGTTACAGAGGATCATATGATGAAGTGCCAGTGGCTATTTTAGATCGACAAGTCCGCAAGCTGAGAACAAAAGATGTAGCTTCTGTCAAAGTATTGTGGAGGAACAAGAATATGGAAGAAATGACATGGGAAGCAGAAGAGGAGATGAGGTCTAAATACCCTTACCTATTCCAGAATGAAGATAACAAGGATGTTGGTGGAACGCAGGATACATTGGAAGGTGAAACGGCTCTATGAGGTAAGCAATAACTTGAAAATACTCTTCCTTAATACAAAATGGTGATATGCAGATAATGTACATATCCATAATGCTTTGTGTAGCCTTGTGAGGCCATACGTTGGGCTTAACTGCTTGCAAGTTTTGCTAGTAACCATTTTATATGGGAAAATTGACCGGGAATTTCCGTTGGAATCCACGATGATTTGGACTCCCCATAAACCCTTACATTCGAGGACGAATGTTCCTAAGGGGGGGAGGGTGTTACAACCCATATTCACATACGTTAGTTCATGCCATAAGGTCGTCGACGTAAATCCATGAAGAGATTATCTTTAAGATGATAAGAGGTTAATCCTATTGGTCTTAAATGATACAAAGGTGTATAAGGGTGGTTAACAAGTATTAGAAGTTAAACGAATCAAGGATGTTGTCAGCCGTATTTTTGGGTAAACCTAGGGGTGCTTAATACTCTCAAGAGGTCGTATTTTAAGGTATATGAATCATAAAATATCCGTATCATAGTCTTGAAGTCAAACGAGTTATGAAACAAAAGTCGACAAGAGTTGTTGCAACTTAGGTTCATAGTTTTACTTAAACTTTAGGTCAAATGTTATTAAGCTTTTCACCCAATATACTTGGAATAACGGGGTGATCTACCCACCAAATTGAAGATCTATGAGTCTAGTTTCCAACGCATTAAACCTTTTATCAATACGACATAGGAGTAAAGAGATATAGACATTTTTGCGAGACTGCACAAGCTGCTAGGTGACAAGTAGGTGGGTCACCTACTTTGTTAAATGATAGCCCAAAAAGAGGCAATTTCGGGTCAGACAAAGAGCCCATTAAAAGGCTTATCTTCTGCAATATATCCCTCATTATATTTCACAAATAACCAGACCTAAACCCCTGCAAACTTCCTCCCAAAAATTATCCACAAACCCTAATTGATTTTCCCTCTCTTTCAAGTTCAAATTGGGGGTAAACCCTAGAGTTTGAAGAACCAAGATAAGGGCTGAGTTATCCAACAAGTAAGGTGAGTTTACTGCTATGTTTCATACATTTATTCTGCTGTGAATTCATGGTAATTCGTTCTATACATGTAAGAACTCACGGGACGGTGATCGGAAGCCGTGAGTTCGAGTTATTCACTTGTAGCGGACTGTTTTGTGGACTGTTTTGTGTTGCTGTTGGGCTGCGTGTTTTACTACTGTTTTGTGGAGTTTTGGAGGAGGAAGGGTGTGGAGAAACACCATATAGATGTAGGGTTGTGGGCTGGTAGTTCTTCATAACATTTCCGGGTCGTTTGACACGACTACGGTGGCCGTCGTATGTATGAAGTGATTAGGTTGTGCGTGGACTGTTTTGGGAGGCTCAATATGATTACTATTGATGTTGTTTAGGCTGTTTGGTGATTGTTTGGAATTGTGTGAAGTCATATATATAGGGGAGGTGCTGTCCGTTTCATCGTAAAATAGGTTGTGGTCGATACATAATAGTTATGACGCTTGAAGGGTAACTATAGTACCGTTTCTCTTATTGTAGACTAAGGAGTCGTGAAAATTGCATAGCTTGAGATTGGGGCAGTATATACAAGGTATGTGAGGCTATCCCTTTCCTTCCTTTGCACGACTCCGATTGTACATAATGTAATGAACGAGCTTCCAAAGATACTTTACTCTTAGAAGCTAGCAGTACTTACATTGTTTCCCCTCTTATGGAACGATTGATGTTGATGTTGCTTCTCTTATTCTTATGTTATCAATGTTATTGGTACTTCCTGATTCTTATAAGGTTCATGGTGAAGAGTTAGTCCTAATAACGTGTACACAGGATACCGACCTTACGTCACTCCGAAAGGTTTAGAACGTGAGTCCATGAGTCGAGCATGCATTATATATATGTATCTATTTTACTCTACTGAGCCGCGCTATAGTCGGCCGGGTATGGCACCTATTGTGCAACCACTGATCAGTTGGGTTTTACCGAGCTCCACGTGGCCGGGTACGATTCTACTGAGCCTTATGATGGCCGGGTACGTTTTTACCGAGCCTATTACGGCCGGGTACGATATGATGATGATGATGCCCACAGAGGCGTATGTTTTAAAAGTTTATGTATATATACATATGTATCACGCATTTCATGTCAGTAGCCCTCAGAGGTACCCAGATGTTACAGGTTGTTTCTTCTCTATCCCTGCTTACATTACTGTTCGTACTTATGGTTCCTGCCTTACATACTCAGTACTTTATTCGTACTGACGTCCTTTTATTTGTGGACGCTGCATGTCGTGCTGCAGGTCCTGATAGACAGGCAGGCGCAGCTCCCCCACCATAGTAGGCTGTCTAGTTCAGCGGTGATTGGCGAGATCCCTTCTTCGGACTTGCCGTGGTCTTGGTATGCATTTTTGTTATCGACATTATGGGTATGTCGGGGCCCTGTTCCGGCTATGTTGCAACACTTATGTTCCTTTAGAGGCTCATAGACAGGTGTCGACTCATGTATAGTTTGGTAGGCCTTGTCGGCTGGTTTATGTTGTATAGTCTCTCATGTAGTGTGGTAGCTCGTACCTTATATATAGTTTCTTGATTGTCTAGTCATCCCATGTTATGTATGTTCATGCCATCATATTTTATTGTTAGTTGTCCATGACCCATGTCTACCATTTATATTGATCTCGTCAGCCCTAAAAGATAATAAAAGAAGGTTAGATAAAAATGTATGTGGTGCTCGGTAAGAATGGCCGGGTGCTAGTCATGGCCCTCCAGTTTGGGTCGTGACATTTTCGTTCTTGAAAAGTTTTGCAAAAATCTTGATTTCTTCCATTTAAATCCGAAATAAACTGATGAATATAATCATAGTAATAAATAAAAAATAT
>NW_017678881.1:13985-19377 GCF_001879085.1 Nicotiana attenuata
GTGTTCGTTGATCGTATTCATTGATGACATTTTGATGTATTCTCGTTCGGAGGCNGACATGCGGGCCACTTGCGGATTAGTATTACAGACGCTTCAGGATCGTAAGTTATATGCTAAGCTCTCCAAATGTGAATTCTGGCTGAACTCAGTAGCATTCCTTGGCCATGTGATATTTGACGAGGGTATTAGTGTCGACACTCAGAAGATCGATGCAGTAAAGAATTAGCCGAGACCTACAACACCATCAGAAGTCCGCAGCTTCCTGGGGCTAGCAGGATATTATAGGCGATTTGTTGAAGGGTTTTCCTCTATATCGGCACCATTGACTAAGTTAACACAGAAAGCTACTAAATTCCAGTGGTCTGACGCTTGTGAACGAAGTTTTCAAGAGTTGAAGAATCGATTGACATCCGCACCAGTGCTCACTCTTCCTGAAGGACCAGAAGGTTATGTGGTATATTGTGATGCCTCAGGTATAGGTTTGGGGTGCGTATTGATGCAACGTGAGAAGGTGATTGCTTATGCATCAAGACAATTTAAGAAGCATGAAAAGAATTATCCAACCCATGATTTGGAATTGGCTGCAGTAACATATGCTTTGAAGATATGGCGGCACTACTTATACGGCGTCCATGTTGACATCTACACAGATCACAAGAGTATACAATACATCTTCAAGCAGAAAGAGTTGAATTTGAGGCAGCGTAGGTGGCTTGAATTACTGAAAGACTACGACGTCGAGATATTGTATCATCCCGGTAAAGCCAATGTTGTGGCAGACGCTCTCAGCCGTAAGTCAATGGGAAGCTTAGTACATATTGAGGCAGGTAGATGGGGGTTGACTAAAGAGCTTCATCAGCTAGCCAATATGAGAATCAGATTGTTAGACTCTGATGACGGAGGTGTTACTGTACATAATACATCAGAATCATCTTTGGTAGCCGAGGTAAAAGCACGGCAATATGAAGATCATATCTTAGTACAATTGAGAGAGAGCATTCAGCAGTGTAAAATTACGGCTTTTGAGATCGGAGGAGATGGGGCACTGAGATACCAGGGCCGATTATGTGTGCCTAATGTGGCAGGGTTGCGAGAGAAGATTATGAATGAGATTCATCAATCCCGATATTCCATCCATCCCGGCTCGACAAAGATGTATCATGACATTAAGGAGCAGTATTGGTGGGATAACATGAAGAAGTCTATTGCAGAATTTGTAGCCCAGTGTCCTAATTGTCAACAAGTAAAGATCGAACATCAGAAACCCGGTGGATTGCTTCAGAATATAGAGATT
This sequence comes from Nicotiana attenuata, assembly GCF_001879085.1. NCBI lineage: Eukaryota > Viridiplantae > Streptophyta > Magnoliopsida > Solanales > Solanaceae > Nicotiana > Nicotiana attenuata. Next base: position 15,280 of record NW_017678881.1, read on the forward strand.
CCGACCTGGAAATGGGAGGTGATTAATATGAACTTCATTATTGGGTTACCTCGCTCTTATCATAAGTTTGACTCCATCTGGGTGATAGTTGATCGACTTACAAAATGTGCCCATTTTCTGCCAGTTAAGACAACTTACACGGCTGAAGATTATGCGAAGTTGTATATCAAGGAGATTGTTAGGCTTCATGGTGTACCAATATCTATTATATCAGACCGAGGAGCTCAATTTACGGCTAACTTTTGGAGGTCTTTTCAGAAGGGTTTAGGCACACAAGTGAATCTCAGCACTGCATTTCATCCACAGACTGACGGACAGGCTGAACGTACCATTCAGACACTTGAAGATATGCTACGAGCATGTGTTCTAGATTTTAAGGGAAATTGGGATGACCATCTTCCACTTATAGAATTTTCCTATAATAATAGCTACCATTCCTGTATTAAAATGGCCCATACGAGGCACTATACGGGAGGAGATGTAGATCACCAGTTGGATGGTTCGAAGTCGGTGAAACAGAATTATATGGGCCAGATTTGATTCACCAAGCCATTGAGAAGGTGAAAGTGATACAGGAGCGATTGAGGACGGCACAAAGCAGGCAAAAGTCTTATTCTGATGTCCGACGTCGTGATCTGGAGTTTGAGGTTAGTGATTGGGTTTTCCTGAGGATCTCGCCGATGAAGGGTGTTATGCGTTTTGGGAAAAAGGGTAAGCTGAGTCCACGGTATATCGGTCCGTACAAAATTCTTCGACGAATTGGACAGGTTGTTTATGAGTTAGAATTGCCATTCGAATTGGAATTTGTCCATCCAGTATTCCATGTATCCATGTTGAGGAAATGTATTGGAGACCCTTCTCGAGTTGTCCCTATCAAAGATGTACAAGTTACAGAGGATCTATCATATGATGAAGTGCCAGTGGCTATATTAGATCGACAAGTCCGCAAGCTGAGAACAAAAGATGTAGTTTCTGGCAAAGTATTGTGGAGGAACAAGAATATGGAAAAAATGACATGGGAAGCGGAAGAGGAGATGAGGTCTAAATACCCTTACCTATTCCAGAATGAAGATAACAAGGATGCTGGTAGAACGCATGATACATTAGAAGGTGAAACGGCTCTATGAGGTAAGCAATAACTTGAGAACACTCTTCCTTAATACAAAATGGTGATATGCAGATAATGTACATGTCCATAATGCGTTGTGTAGCCTTGTGAGGCCATACATTGGGCTTAACTGCTTGCAAGTTTTGCTAGTAACCATTTTATAGGGGAAAATTGACCGGGAATTTCCGTTGGAATCCACGATGATTTGGACTCCCCATAAACCCTTACATTCGAGGACGAATGTTCCTAAGGGGGGGAGGGTGTTACAACCCATATTCACATACGTTAGTTCATGCCATAAGGTCGTCGACGTAAATCCATGAAGAGATTATCTTTGAGATGATAAGAGATTAATCCTATTGGTCTTAAATGATACAAAGGTGTATAAGGGTGGTTAACAAGTATTAGAAGTTAAACGAATCAAGGATGTTGTCAGTCGTATTTTTGGGTAAACTTAGGGGTTCTTAATACTCTCAAGAGGTCGTATTTTAAGGTATATGAATCATAAAATATCCGTATCATAGTCTTGAAGTCAAACGAGTTATGAAACAAAAGTCGACAAGAGTTGTTGCAACTTAAGTTCATAGTTTTACTTAAACTTTAGGTCAAATGATATTAAGCTTTTCTCCCAGTATACTTGGAATTACGGGGTGATCTACCCACCAAATTGAAGATCTTTGAGTCTAGTTTCCAACGCATTAAACCTTTTATCAATACAACATTGGAGTAGAGAGATATAGACATTTTTGCGAGACTGCACAAGCTGCTAGGTGACAAGTAGGTGGGTCACCTACTTGGTTAAATGATAGCCCAAAAATAGGCAATTTCGGGTCAGACAAAGAGCCCATTAAAAGGCTTATCTTCTGCAATATATCCCTCATTATATTTCACAAATAACCAGACCTAAACCCCTGCAAACTTCCTCCCAAAAATTATCCACAAACCCTAATTGATTTTCCCTCTCTTTCAAGTTCAAATTGGGGGTAAACCCTAGAGTTTGAAGAACCAAGATAAGGGCTGAGTTATCCAACAAGTAAGGTGAGTTTACTGCTATCTTTCATACATTTATTCTGCTGTGAATTCATGGTAATTCGTTCTATACATGTAAGAACTCACGGGACGGTGATCGGAAGCCTTGAGTTCGAGTTATTCACTTGTAGCGGACTGTTTTGTGGACTGTTTTGTGTTGCTATTGGGCTGCGTGTTTTACTACTGTTTTGTGGAGTTTTGGAGGAGGAAGGGTGTGGAGAAACACCATATAGATGTAGGGTTGTGGGCTGGTAGTTCTTCGTAACATTTCAGGATCGTTTGACACGACTACGGTGGCCGTCGTATGTATGAAGTGATTTGGTTGTGCGTGGACTGTTTTGGGAGGCTCAATATGATTATTATTGATGTTGTTTGGGCTGTTTGGTGATTGTTTGGAATTGTGTGAAGTCATATATATAGGGGAGGTGCTGTCCGTTTCATCGTAAAATAGGTTGTGGTCGATACATAATAGTTATGACACTTGAATGGTAACTATAGTATCGTTTCTCTTATTGTAGACTAAGGAGTCGTGAAAATTGCATAGCTTGAGATTGGGGCAGTATATACAAGGTATGTGAGGCTATCCCTTTCCTTCTTTTGCACGACTCCGATTGTGTATAATGTAATGAACGAGCTTCCAAAGATACTCTACTCTTAGAAGCTAGCAGTACTTACATTGTGTCCCCTCTTATGGAACGATTGATGTTGATGTTGCTTCTCTTATTCTTATGTTATCAATGTTATTGGTACTTCCTGATTCTTATAAGGTTCATGGTGAAGAGTTAGTCCTAATAACGTGTACAGAGGATACCGACCTTACGTCACTCCGAAAGGTTTAGAACGTGAGTCCATGAGTCGAGCATGCATTATATATATGTATCTATTTTACTCTACCGAGCCGCGCTATAGTCGGCCGGGTACGGCACCTATTGTGCAACCACTGATCAGTTGGGTTTTACCGAGCTCCATGTAGCCGGGTACGTTTTACCGAGCCTATTACGGCCGGGTACGATATGATGATGATGATGCCCACAGAGGCGTATGTTTTAAAAGTTTATGTATATATACATATGTATCACGCATTTCATGTCAGTAGCCCTTAGAGGTACCCAGATGTTACGGGTTGTTTATTCTCTATCCCTGCTTACATTACTGTTCGTACTTATGGTTCCCTGCCTTACATACTCAGTACTTTATTCGTACTGACGTCCTTTTATTTGTGGACGCTGCATGTCGTGCTGCAGGTCCTGATAGACAGGCAGGCGCAGCTCCCCCACCATAGTAGGCTGTCCAGTTCAGCGGTGATTGGCGAGATCCCTTCTTCGGACTTGCCTTGGTCTTGGTATGCATTTTTGTTATAGATATTATGGGTATGTCGGGGCCCTGTTCCGGCTATGTTGCAACACTTATGTTCCTTTAGAGGCTCATAGACAGGTGTCGACTCATGTATAGTTTGGTAGGCCTTGTCGGCTGGTTTTTGTTGTATAGTCTCTCATGGTAGTGTGGTAGCTCGTACCTTATATATAGTTTCTTGATTGTCTAGTCATCCCATGTTATGTATGTTCATGCCATCATATTTTATTGTTGGTTGTCCATGACCCATGTCTACCATTTATATTGATCTCGTCAGCCCTAAAAGATAATAAAGAAGGTTAGATAAAATGTATGTTGGTACTCGGTAAGTATGGCCGGGTGCTAGTCATGGCCCTCCAGTTTGGGTCGTGACAAACTTGGTATCAGAGCAAGTCTGTTCTAGGGATTGTCTATGAGCCGTGTCTAGTAGAGTCTTGATTATGGATGTGTAGCGCGCCACATTTATAATCAGGAGGCTACATGACATCTAGGGTTGTTACCTTCTTCCTGAATCTAGATCGTGCGTAGAGTTGAGTCGTAAGTGTTCATCTTTAATATTCACCTTGTTTCTTTCAGCAATGCCTTGACTAGGAAGCAAACAATTACGT
>NW_017678882.1:0-434 GCF_001879085.1 Nicotiana attenuata
GGCAATTGGAAGGGCTGGGAGCGTTATGTATAACGGTAAATCTCGTTATATACGATGAAGAAATAAAACCGTTAGGCAATTACTCTCTAGAGGAATTATCACGATTGAATATGTAAAGTCAAGTGATAATGTGTTGGATCCACTTACAAAGGCCTAACTAGAGAGGTAGTTGAGAAATTATCAAGGGTGTCACACCTCCTTTTTACACACCTACCCCGAAGGATAATGTATAAGGGAGTTTTTCCATTTTAAGTGACATTATTCGAAATGGGATTATTTATTTGATTTTCAGAGTCGTCACTTGGGATAGGTTTGGCTTTTGGTGTCCCAAGTCACCGGTTTTTTCTTGAATCCCAAATCGAGGAAATTTCGACTTCCCGAATGGAGTCTGCGAACCAGAAATTCTGAATAAGGAATTCTGTTGACCCGGGGGA
>NW_017678882.1:5171-5817 GCF_001879085.1 Nicotiana attenuata
AATTGTACATGGCCAGATATAGCTTGTGCTATAAGTAAATTGAGTCGATATACGAGCAATCCAGGTCAATCTCATTGGATGGCCATGAAACGAGTTTTGGGGTATTTAGTACATACCCAGGACTTTGCTTTGCACTACAGTAAATATCCTGCGGTCATTGACGGATACTGTGATACAAATTGGATCACCGGATCAACTAATTCCAAGTCCACAAGTGGATATGTATTCACCATTGGTGGAGGAGCGGTATCTTGGAAGTCGTCCAAACAAACTTGTACTGCCCGCTCTACAATGGAGGCTGAATTCATAGCCTTAGATAAAGCTGGCGAAGAAGTTGAATGGGTCCAAAATTTCTTGAAAGATATTCCATTTTGGCCCAAACCGTTGGCACCAATATGCATACATTGTGATATAACTGATTTAGATGCAGTGTGGAAAGGCCAGCTCTGACATGCCAGAGTTCAGAGAGATCTCAAGGATCTCAAGGCAGTACACATGCTAGAAGGGCGGAACCTAATAATCTAAGAGCAAAGTGAAAGTGCTTGACATAGTTTTAATTTGGAAATAGTACAGAGTTGACTTCAGAAGTAGAAAAGTTTCAGAAACAGGAATAACTAATGGTAAAAGACAATTTGAGAAGAGTATC
>NW_017678882.1:17889-19371 GCF_001879085.1 Nicotiana attenuata
AAGCATTCGAAGTTGTGGTGGCGGACCAGCATGAAGAGGAAACCCGTGTCCCCAACCCTTCCTATCCAATGCCTCGATTATGGTGGCCAAAGAAATGATCAGACATGGTTTCAAGCCAGGTAAGGGACTTGGAAAAGCTCTGCAAGGAATATCCGAACCAGTGACCCTGCCAACAACTGAAAAATTCTTCGGGATAGGTTTTCACCCCACCCCAGATGATGTAGAGTGGGCGGATGAGAGAAAGAAAGAGGGATGGGTCTTGCCACAGCCACTGCCACATCTGTACAAGACCTTTGTTAAGCCAAAATACAATGAAGAAGAAGAGGATGAGGCTTTTACGGCCGAAGAGATTGAAGAGATATGTGGGGCAATGAGAAAGATATTATACGAAACCCACATGGTTCAGCCGGGAGAGGGCACTAGCACCGCTGAGGTGTTATACATGGGACCAAGCGCCAAGCTTCAAAATTGGAAGGCTACGCCGTTTCCGATTAGGCGGGGAGTCCCGGTAGACCTGTCCTGCTACTTTTTCTGCATCCCGAGTTATTCCAGGGTGTAACTCGGATGTTTCTTTAGTTTCTTGTCTTTTAATTTCCAAATGTAAACCCTGTTATCTTCAAATTCCAAGAAATGAAATCAATATTTCATCTTTATCTTTCTTTATTCTTTCTGATTTTTGCTATTTTTCTCTTTTACTTTTTCTTTCAGTTCTAATAATGCGGCCTTAAATAACATGACATGCTTGCGGACTTCATGCCCAGATCCAAACGCGCTGTCTAACTGTGAAATGATGAACCAAGAACCGGAATATGATGAAGAAGAGGTTTCTAGGGAAATAAATCGAGATTTGGAACAATTTAGGAATAAACCTAAAGCCAATGGTGCTGTTGAAGCAGCAAACAAGAACATCAAAAAGATTTTGAGAAGGATGATTAAGAGCTCCAGACAATGGCATGAAAGGTTGCCTTTTGCATTACTGGGATATGCACCACAGTGCGCACATTGGTAGGAGCTACCCCATACCTTTTGGTCTATGGAACTGAGGCTGTTATACCCGCAAAGGTAGAAATCCCTTCTCTCCGGATCATCGTTGAAGCAGAACTCGAGGATAGTGAATGGGCCAAGACTCGTCTGGAACATTTGTCTTTAATTGATGAAAAATGGATGGCCGCGGTCTATCACGGGAAGTTATACCAACAAAGAATGGCCCGCGCTTATAACAAGAAAGTACGACCCAGGAACTTTGAAGTGGGACAACTTGTGTTAAGGCGCATTCTTCCACATCATCAGGAAGCAAAAGGAAAATTTGCTCCTAATTGGAAAGGTCCATACATCATCAGAAAGATATTGCCGAGAGGAGCATTGCAGATGTGAATGCGGATGTAGTAAAGCGGTACTACGTCTAGATTCTCTGCGGTGACGACTTTGTTCAATTGAGATGACGAAGGCTTTCATTCCCGCTATCCAAACACTATCAATCTT
>NW_017678883.1:0-397 GCF_001879085.1 Nicotiana attenuata
ATTCAATCCTGAACTACCGCACCCTGCGATATCTGACAGTCGCATTTTCAATACTATTTCACAATAGCTTACCCCAAAGGCGAATTGTAAAAGATCATCACACCGGCGAACTTAGTACGTTCAATTAGGACAACGACACCTCATCATAGAAGAAAACTCTACCACGCTCGCAAATACCAAGTCTCATTACTCCACCAGCCCACATCTGACCATTCTTAGTCCGATTGCCTTTCCCCTGCCGGGAATAAAATACTGAATCTCTAGATTATGCACTGAGTAAACCTTCCCTTCAAGTCATTCACTCGCCCCGACGCGTAGGCAAACATCCTACCATCACATAAATGCTGCGGAACATCATATATAGCAACAGTCGGTACTAACGTTGTCGCCTACGCCT
>NW_017678883.1:3433-6847 GCF_001879085.1 Nicotiana attenuata
CGTCGGTCATTACAATCTCACTTATACTTGTTCCCAATGGATTTTCTATATCCTGAGATTGCACTCCAGATTAACAATTATTTCTGTTACACTTCTCTCTTTTGGATTTTCCTGATCTTGACATTCCACTTCATCTTGAAATTCCGCTCCATCAAAAGATTATACACACATTTGTAATCGCAAAATAGCTAATATTTATTATGCTATTGAATATAAATTTACAATGACAACAAATTCAAAAACTCTATCTAACCTTTCCCTATTTCGATGCCCATATAAGTTTCATCTTCTAGATGCACGTATCTATAAAAGCTTTCATAATGAACTTCTAGATGCATATCTGTATCGTCACACTGATCATCAACTGCATCTTTGCTAATTGGAACACTAGGTTCTCTCTCTTTGTTACTTTCATGAGGTTTCTCAAGAAGCTTCAATAAAGTATCAACCTTTGACCCTAGGTTTTTCTTTAAAGCCTGTGAGATAGTATTTAAAAATAAGAATCAGAATGTTAGCTGCTTATAAGTTAAGGACACTTAGTCCTTAACTTAGCGTTACAAGCACAGAAATTAAGGACAGGTAGCCCTGAACTTAGAGTTCCAAGTTCAAAAAATAAGGACATGTAGTCCTGAACTTAGAGTTACAAGTTCAAAAGTTAAGGACAGGTAGTCCTAAACTTAGAGTTACAAGCTCAAAAATTAGGGACAGGTAGTCCTAACCTTAGAGTTACAACTTCAAAAATTAAGGTCACTTAGTCCTGAACATAGAGTTGCAAGCTCAAAAATTAATGACACTTAGTCCTTAACTTAGAGTTACAAGCACAGAAATTAAGGACACTTAGTTTTAACTTAGAGTTACAAGCTCAAAAAATAAGGATATGTAGTCCTGAACTTAGATTTACAAGTTCAAAAGTTAAGGACATGTAGTCCTAACCTTAGAGTTACAAGTTCAAAAATTAAGGACACTTAGTCCTGAACTTAGAGTTACAAGCACAGAAATTAAGGACATTGAGTCCTGAATTTAAATTTAGAAGCTCAAAAATTAAACACATGTTACCTTGATGTCATTTTGAATCCTTTTTTCTGATAAAGTTATTTTTTGATGTATTCTAGCACTTTGTGCCTGCAAATCCTTTTTGAACTTCTCTGATTGTAACGACCCGACCGGTCGTTTTGAGCTTTCGGGCTTCGCTCGCCAGTTCTCGGGCATGTCTAGCCCCGTATTATGCATTAGGACATGTAAATCGTTGGTTTTAGTTTTCAGGGTAATCGGAATAATTTTGGAAGAACAGTTCTCAGTTTGAAGCTTGAAATTTGAAAGGTTTGACCAAGTTTTGACTTGTTTGTATATGATCTCAGATTGGAATTTTTACGATTTGGTTAGCTCCGTTAGGTGATTTGGGACTTAGTTGCGTGATCGGAATGCATTTTGGAGGTCCGTGGAAGGTTTAGGCTTGAATTGGCGAAATTGAGATTTTGGCGTTTTCCGGTTGATAGGTGAGATTTTGATATAGGGGTCAGAATGGAATTCTGGAAGTTGGAGTGCAACTGTTGTGTCATTTATGATGTGTGTGCAAAGTTTCAGGTCATTCGGACGTGGTTTGATAGACTTTTTTTATCGAAAGCAGAATTTAGAAGATTTTGGAATTCTTAGGCTTGAATCCGATACAAATTTGGTGTTTTGATGTTGTTTTGAGTGTTATGAAGGTTGGAAAAAGTTTGAATGATGTTACAGGATAGGTTGGCATGGTTGTTTGAGGTCCCGAGGGCCTCGGGTGAGTTTCGGGTGGTTGAACGGAAAAAATTGCATGTTGAGAAGTTGGAGATTTTTGGGCTTCAACTGTTGCAGGTTTTCCTTCTTCGCGATCGCGTAGGGAGTCTCGCGATCACATAGAGCTTTGATGGGGGCAGTTCAGGTTGTGCTTCGCGATCGCGTAACTTGAGTCGCGATCGCGTGAGTTGGGCAAATTGTTCATCGCATTCGCGTGGCTATACTCGCGATTGCGTAGGTTTAAGGTCCTGTGCATCGCCTTCGCGTGGGTCTATCCGCGTTCGCGTAGAGTAAATTTAGGGTCTGGGAAGCTTGTGCTTCGCGATCGCGATGAGGGTCCCGTGATCGTGATTAAGGAATTTTAAGTGCTGTGCAGAATGTTTTAAAAGCTCATTTCCGCGATTTTGAGGCTAAGTTCCTCCATTATTGGCCGATTTTGAAGCTTCTTGAAGGGAATTGAAGAGAGAATCAAGGGGGAACACTTGGAGGTAAGATTTATGGACTTCATACTCGATTCTTATGTGAATTCTACTTAATCAATCATGGGATTTAAGCCTAGTATTGAAGAACTAGGGCTTGTAATTGGAGACATAGAATTTGGGATTTGAGGGGCCATTTGAGGTCCTATTTTGATATTCTTGATATGTTTAGACTCGCGAGAGGATGAGGATTCTATAGATGTTAATTTTGTCGAATTCCGAGACGTGGGCCCGGGGGCCAGGTTTGGTCAAATTCGGGATTTTTGGTATAAATTGGATATTTTCGAGTGGGCTTTGTTCCCTTCGCATATTTTAATGGTTATGTACTGATTGTGGCTAGATTTGGAGCATCCGGAGGTTGATTCGTGAGGGAAAAGGCATCGCGGGCTAGAGTTTGGACCGGATCGAGGTGAGTAATGATTTTAAATGTTGTCCTGAGGGTATGAAACCTCGGATTGTACATCGTGGTGCTATATTGAGGTGACGCACACGCTAGATGACGAGCGTGGGGTCGTGCACTATTGGGGATTGTGACTTAATCCATCCCGAATGATTGTTTTATCGCGTATTCGATTGAAAACTATTTGCTATCATTATGTTTGGGCTGAATGCCATATTTGGGCCTTGTGCCAACTATTTGGACCCTTAGGGGATTTTTACTGATATTTCCTCACTATTTTGGCTTAATACTTGTACTCAGTCATGTTATATACCACTGTTTTCATAACTCAGCCATGCTTACTCTGTTTAAATACATTAAATGATATTTTTAAATGAAAATTGGACTGAGCATCATGTTTTACTGTTGCCCGAGTGGCTTATGAGATTCTGACTGAGTAAGGCCGAGGGCCTGTATTGTGAGGGTACGTTGATTTATGATTATGAGGCCGAGGGCCTGAGATTTTGTACTCCACGAGGTGGCTTGTTGTTATTATGAGGCCGAGGGCCTGAGATTGTACGCCACGAGGTGGCTTGTTGATATGAGGACGAGAGCCTATGTGATTATGCCACGAGATGGCTTGATATTGCGCTTGGGCCGTAAAGGGCCCCTCCAGGAGTCTGTACACCCCCAGTGAGCGCGGGTACCCAGTGTGATGATTCTGTTTATTATGTGAGGCCGAGGGCCGGATTGGTTATGCCACGAGATGGCTTGTTATTGCGCTTG
>NW_017678883.1:9416-19371 GCF_001879085.1 Nicotiana attenuata
AATATACCGCTAGGGTATACAATATGCTGTAGGAGTATATAGCTATACTGCAACACTATACTATTATAGTTTACAAAATAGTATACCGCTACAGTATACTAATATACTATAGGAGTATATAGTTATACTGCAACAGTATACTATTATAGTATACAATATATTGTTATGGTATACTGTAATAATATGCAAGATACTGTAACAATATGTTGTAATAGTATACAATATACTATAATAGTATACTTATTACCCGAAAATTCACTTGTCTTTTCCCTTTTAATTTGTTTTAAGCTTTTACCCAAGCATGTGGGGCAAACTGAAAATGCAAAAAAAATAAAAAATTATAGTATGCTATATGATGTAACGGTATACTCTTACAATTAGATCCTTTTAGAATTTTAATTTTTTTTTTTGACAACTGATATTATTTCAGTTTAATAATTGAATTAAAATTTTTCTAACTCTTTGCGTACAATTGTATACCCTGTGGTATAGCTATATACTATACTGGTATCATATGTTAGTTAATATTTTTCTGGTTGTATTAACTACATTTAATTGATACATAATTTGATTTTTCTTTAGTAATAATATAAAAAATAATAATAATAATAAAAAATAGTGAAAACAGTAAATAAATTAGATTATGAAGAGAAAAAGAATATAAAAAAACAGAAGTTAAATGAAATTAGAAAAGAAAAAAAGAAAAAATAAGAAGAAAGCGAGAGAAAAAAAAAAGGAGAAAAGAAAGAAAAAAAGAAAAAAGAAAAGAAAAGAAGCATAGAAATAAAAAAGAATTGGAGAATAAAGAAAAAATTCCCCACAAACTCTACTATGGGTAGGAAATGTAATTAGTTTATGGGTAGGAAAATAAATGGGTAGACAAGAGTAAATAGTTTTATTTTTGTGGGTAATTGTGTCAAAACCCCATGATAAAGGCATATGTGAGCCCAAACAGACATAAGACAAATTTATTCTACTTTTCGTAGTTGATGGCTGAATTTGAACCGGTTCTCTATCAATAAAGGCATATTTGATATATAACTCGAATGGAGGGTGAAATTATGTACTATTTCTCGTAGTTGAGGGGCATTTTTGGCCCTTTCCCAAAAATAAATAGAGTTCATATTGTATGATAGGCTTTTTTTCTTATATACAAGAGCTTATACGCATTGCAATTTTTTGTACACTGCGTTTATATATATACTTTAGTGTTGTAAGAAGTATACCTATGTTTTGAAATTACATCAAATATCTCAAAATATTATACGATATACCTCCAAATCCTCCCATATATTATGTAACATACCATGATATTCTACTTTGGAATACAATCCAAAACAAATATGCCACAATATTTTAATTTGGAATACAATATCCTAACTAAACATATCTCAATATTCTAATTTGGAGTACACTATTCAATACAAAACCAAACATACTACAATATTCTAATTTGGAACACAAAATTCAAACTAAACATACCACAATATTCTAATTTGGAGGCGGTAGGTCTGTTTTTCTCTTAATGGGAATTTTGGATACAATATTCAAACTAAACATACCACAATATTCTAATTTGAAATATAATATTCAAATAAAATATACTACAGTATTCTAATTTGGAATACATATCCAAACCAAACATGCCATAATATTCTAATTTAGAATACACAATATTGTATTTTGGAATACAGTAGTATACATAGTAAAATGAATTTATGATGTAGGTATACAGGGCAAAATAAATATTTTAATTGTATATGGTATTAACTGGTGTTTTTCCGCATAGATTATAGCTCTTAATAGTTTGTTCATCCCATTTTAGTTGGATAGATGAAAAGTCTAATATTCTATTTTTTTTACGGGGCTTTTGCATATATACCCGATTTTGGGGTCATAATTGAAGCTATACCCACTTTGAAAAAAAATTACAAGCCTACCCACTTTACGATCAACTTCAGACTTATCGAGTTTGAAGTTAAAACAAATTAGTCTGAAGTGCAATGCACTTAAGGCCAATAAGTCTAAAATGCAAAAATTACACTTAAGGCCAAATAGGTCTGAAGTGCAACCAATGGTTTCATGCACTTAAGGTCAATAAGTATGAAGTGAAAATTGCACTTCAGATGCACTTAAGGCCAAATAGGTTTGAAGTGCAACCAATGTTTTCATGCACTTAAGGCCAAATAGGCCTGAAGTGCAAATTGCCGAGAAATAGAAATTTGTTCTTCGAATTTTAACAATCCAATATACGAATTAACACCTAAATCACTCCAAAGGAGCTCAAATTTAAAACATAACCTCCAAATATCATCAAGAACAAACCTCAATCATCAATTTGTCAAAACAACAATAAACCTAACAAATCCATTTTGCAATTAAGAAGAAGAAGAAGAAGAAGAAACCCTAAGCAATAGTAAAATAATAAAGAGCCACAGCTGCTTACTGTTGTAAAACATCTTAAACTACCTTAAATATTCACAAATACCATATAAAATCACTGTCACCCGAAGAAGAAGAAGAAGAAGAAGAAGAAGAAGAAGAAGAAGAAGAAGAAGAAGAAGAAGAAGAAGAAGAAGAAAGAGGAGAAAAAAGCCTCAAGTTGTTTAGACTTTAGGTACTACTTAAAAAAATTTAAAAAGTAGGTACATGTTAAATGGGGGCGACCAAATAGGACGCCACGTTCAATTTTTATATTTTTTACGGAATACCCAGTTAGATGGAAAAGATGGGCCGGTAGAAAATAGCTCTTGATTTGTTCATCCCATTTTGCAGTTTGAGCATAAGTGCAATTGCAAAATGCGACCTGTAAATCGCTTTTAGTGCATGTTGTCACATCCTTAGTCTTCAACTAAGTACACATGCAGTACTAAAAAACTCGCTCACGATCTTGCAAAACTTGCTCAGGTTCTTGCTATGCCAAGTCGGCCTTACTACACTGATGATCGCTAAGGGAATATTAGAAAGAACACAAGAGAATTGCTAAAGGAAGCTTTGTATTAGAGAGTACTTGAATTGTTTGCTTGGTGAATTACAAATGAATGGGCCCCTTTATATACCAGTCTCCTAGGGGCTAGTGTGTAAATATTAATTGTTACACAAGTCATTAATATTCACAAGATAAGGGCGTTCTCTAGAATTCTCTACAAGTCTAGAAGATTCCAAGGACTTTCCTAGCAAATCTATAGGGATCTAGGGTCTTCCAAGGGAAGTGTCTATACTTCTACTGCTCAGCAACAGTCGGACAAGTGGGGAATGTTGGGGTGAACCAGAAAAGTTTGGGTAGAGCCGGATCCGCTCCGCACTTGGCTACCCAGCGTTTACCGTGGGCACGATAACTGGTACACCAGAGGTGCGTCCTTCCCGGTCCTTTAGAATCTTCTCACAAATGCTAGCCTTCCTCCTATGTAAGCTTCCACATGGTATTAATATATGCCAAGTTGCACCTACGTGGCATGATGATACGGCGGGTCATCACACTCTCCTCTGCCTAATGGTGCAACGACTGCGGTGCAATGCTGCTGCATAAACTCTCGGATTTTATCTTTGAATTTCCATAAGTCTTCGTATCGTTCCCACGTGGCCTCCTCCAGTGATTGCCTCTTCCAATGGACGAGGAACATAGCGGTGGCTTTCTGCCCTTATTTTCACCTAGCCTGGTAATCCATGATAGCCTCAATCTCCCAATCATGCGAGGCGGTGATAGTAATAGGCGCTCGACTTGATTGGCCCCTACTCGAACCATCCTTATCTTCATGACATGACTTAAGCATGCTGGCATAGAAGACAGAGTAGATAATAAGATACGACGACATGTCAAGCTTGTATGAGATCTTGCCTACCTTAGCGGCGATCTTAAATGTCCCGTTATACTTGCGAATCAGATTCCGATGCATGCCTCGTGGTGCCTTGAACTCTTGGGTTAAACTTCACCATGACCATGTCCCCAACTCTATAGTCCGTGGGATGCCGCTTACGGTCCGCAAACTTCTTCATCTTCTTAGCTGCCTTATCCAAGTAGGACTTAGCAGTGTCAAGCTGCTCCTCTCATCCTTTGGCCATATGATAAGCCCCCAAACTCTTTCCCTCGAACGCGGCTGGTAATGAATGTGGAGTTTGTGGCTGTTGGCCTGTGGCTAGCTCAAATGGTGTGCGCCCATGGACTCACTCTGCTGCAAGTTGTAAGAGAATTGGGTGATGTCTAGGAGCCTTGCCCAATCTTTCTGATGCGCGCTCACATAATGCCTCAAGTAGCATTCTAGTAAGGCATTGACCCATTCTGTTTGTCCATTCGTCTGTGGATGAAACTTGTGGAAAAGTGCAGTTCCGTGCCAAGTATGTCGAATAACTCTCTGCAAAAATTCCTAGTAAAACGGGGGTCTCGATCACTGATAATATGCCTTGGTAAGACGCAATACTTCACCACGTTCTTAAAGAATATCTTGACGGCTTCCTTGGCAGTCTAACCTGGTGAGGCGGGCATGAAGGTGGCATATTTGGAAAATCTATCTACGACCACCATAATAGTACCATAACCGTCAGACTTCGGTAGGCAAGTGATAAAGTCCATAGTCACGCTTTCCCATGGACACTCTACAACTTGTAGTGGCTCCAAAAGTACCCCAGGTTGTTTTTGCTCAACCTTTTCCTATTGACAAACCAGACAAGTCTGCACATAACACTCTATGTCATCTCGCATGCGTGGCCAATAGTAGAGTGACTCAACCAAGGCCCTAGTGCGATGTTGTCCTGGATAACCAGCCCACATTGTGTCATGACTCTCCCTTATGATCCGTCGTCTAATGTCTCCAAACTTAGGCACGTAGACTCGCCGACCCGTGGTAAGCAATAGACTGTCTTCTACCCAAAAACATCTCGTCTTGCCCTGGTTGGCTAAATCGATAAGTTGTTTGGCTGCTGGATCATGCTGCATGCCTTCTTTTATAGACTCACAAATGTCCCAACTTGCTGAAGTGATGGCAGCAAGCTCGACTTTCCAGCTCAAGGCATCGGCTACAACGTTACCTTTGCCCGGCTTGTACTCCAGAACATAATCAAACTCGGCCAACAAATCCTGCCAGCTAGCCTGTTTGGTGTGAGCTTCTTCTGCGTCTGAAAGTAGCTAGTAGCCACATTGTCGGTCTTGACCACGAACCTCGACCCGAGTAAATAATGTCACCATGTACAAACGCAATGCACAATGGCAGTCATTTCCTTTTCTTGCACCGTGTAATGCTGCTACGTCTCATTTAACTTGCGGCTCTCAAATGCTATGGGATGCTTTTCATGCATCAGGACACCCCCAATGGCAAAGTCCGGGGCATCTATGTGCACCTCAAATGTCTTGGCAAAGCCAGGTAACGCCAAGATTGGCTCCTTTATTACAGCTGCCTTAAGGCCTTCAAATGCCTTTTAGCAATGCTTCGTCCAAACCCATGGCTTGCTCTTCTTTAGCAGATCATTCAATGGTGCGGCCTTCGCCAAGTATCCACTGATGAATCGACTAACAAGGCCAAGGAAGAATCTCAACTCAGTTACCTTTTTAGGTGCCTCCCACTCTTGGATAACACGTACCTTAGCCTCGTCCATGCGTAGCTCGCCATTGCTGATGACATGGCCCAAGAAGTGCACCTTTGATTGTGCGAACTCACATTTCTCCCTCTTGATTTATAGCTCGTTCTCCCGCAAGACTTGGAAAACATTCCTTAAGTGCTCCATGTGCTCCTCCAAGGTGTTTTTGTAGATGACTATGTCGTCTAGGTAGACTACCACGAACTGATCAAGGTAGGGATGGAAAATCTTGTTCATAAGGGTGCAAGATATGGTCGGTGTATTGGTTAAGCCAAAGGGCATCACCAACCACTCAAAGGCTCCATATCTCGCCACACATGATGTCTTCAGCTCATCCCCTTCTGCAATGTGAACCTGGTAGTAGCCCTTTGCGAAGATCCACCTTGGTAAAGTATTTGGGTTGCCCAAGTCTATCAAAAAGTTAGTAATGAGCGGGATTCAGTATTTATTATTCACTGTTATCTTGTTAAGTGCTCGGTAGTCAATACATAAGTACAACGATCCATCCTTCTTCTTCTGAAACAATATTGGCGCGCAAAAGGTGCCTTTTATTGGTGAATGTGGCCAGCTCTTTCAATTGTTTCCTGAGCTCCTCTAGCTCAGGCGATGCCATACGATATGGGGCAAATACAGGTGGCTTAGCCCCTGGCTCCAACTCAATCTTGTGATCCACCTCTCGCCTAGTCGGCAAGTGCTTAGGCAACTCCTCGGGCATGACATCTTTGTTTTCCTCAAGTAACTTCTCTATGCAAGGCAGCAGTGTCTCTTGAAAACCCTTGTCTTCCTCCAGACTTGCAATGGTTGCCATGAACGTCGGCTCCCCTTTCTTGATCCCCTTGACAACCTGCATAGCTGAAAGATGTGCTTGGCTCTGTCCGTGTGGCATAGTCACTGTAGGTACCATGCAAGATCATTCTCGCTCCATAACCAAGAAACGTTGGAGGTAGGGGTCGATCAAAGTATGACAATTTCTAAAGAATTCTTGCCCCAGTATAATGTCAAAGATATCCATAGCGGTTACTGTAAAGTTTGTTATACCTTTACAAGCTCCCAATTTGACACCAACTCCATTAGCTACCCCACGAGTATTTTATACCTCGACATTCACGGTCTTGACGCAAGAGTTGGTTGGAGCAAGCTTCAATTCTAGTCTCTTTGTGGCAGCCTCAGTCGGAAAATTATGATGTCACGACCCGGATTTTCCTCCCTCGGGAGTCGTGATGGCGCCTACTATTGGGAGCTAGGCAAGCCAATACTTAACTACTTACTTCGTTAACAAATTACTTATTTTTAACAAATATAAGCGATAACATGAAATCAGCGGAACTTTAAATAATTAAGCGGAAGGTAACAATAAAATTTCTGGAATCAACGTCTATTACAACTTCTAAAAACCTCAAATACCCAAAATCTGGTGTCATAGTATCACAGACTATCTAAGATTACTACATACAAGGTCTGAAGAATAACAGTACACTGTTTCTGAATAAGAGAGAAAAAAATAGGAAATAGAGATAGAGGGAGACGCCAGGGCCTGCGGACGCCTGCAGGTCTACCTTGGGTCTCCGGGTGGACTGAAGGAAGCCCTCCAACTACTGTCCAAAAGCTGCTCCGGGATCTGCACACAGTGCAGAGTGTAGTATCAGCACAACCGACCCCATGTGCTGGTAAGTGCCTAGCCTAACCTCGGCGAAGTAGTGACGAGGCTAGGACCAGACTACCAAATAAACCTGTGCAGTTTAAATATATACAGCGAAAAAAGAAATACAGAAATAACCAGTCAATGTGGGAAGGGGAAACATGTTGTGGGGGAGATAACAGTTCTGAATGGAAAGGCATCAAGTAAAGAAAGGAACAACATAACACGAATATCAACAAGGAACAGAAATCAACAGTTTGCACGGCATCACACTTCGTGCTTTTAATCGCGTCCTCACCAAAACAATCATTTATCAAAGATGTGCACGGCATCACCCTTCGTGCTTTTACTCTCTTTCCTCACCATGTAATCAATTTAATCAGCACGAAATGGTACATTGTGCGGCACTGCATCACCCTTCGTGCTTTACACTCTTTCCTCACAATATCAACAATGCACGACATCACCTTTCGTGCTTTAACACTCTTCCTCACCCAAACAACAATCACAAACAAGGGGCAAGGGAATAAACAAGATCATATAGAAATCTCGGCAAGGGGACAACAATTAACAATTAAATCCCGGCAAGGGAACAACAATTAACAATTAAATCCCGGCAAGGAAACAACAATTAAATAATTAAACCCCGGCAAGGGGATATTTCAATAACTCTTTCTCTATCTTTCACTTATACTTCATAACTCACTTTTCCACTTGAGCCAATGCTCCAAAGGGTTCAATCATCTCATATGCTTTCACAATTCATAATATACTCGAGCCAATGCTCCAAGATGTTCAAAGGTCACAATTCCTTCCACAAGCTTTTCACAACAACTAGAAATCATCACCAAGGCATGAAGAATACAACGAAATCAAGCTATTCATAATATAGACTCACGGTCATGCTAGACACCAACGTATAGATACTCGTCACCATGACTATACGTCGTACACAACGAATACCACATAGCAAATAGGACTCAACTCCTAATCCCTCAAGCTAAGGTTAGACCAAACACTTACCTCGAACTTCCACGGCCAACTCAAGCCTCAAATACCGCCTTTCCCTTCAAATTCGGCTCCAAACAATCAAATCTATACACAATCGACTTAATAACATCAATAAATGCTAAACAATCCAATTCCAATGCTTAATTATAGCTTTCTAACCATTCTTCCCAAAAACCCAAAATACGACCCCAGGCCCGCTTGGTCAGAACACGAGGTCCGGACCAAAATCAAATCACCCATTCATCCACGAGCCCAAATATATAACTATTTCCAGAATTCGACCCCAAAACGAGGTCTAAATCACAATTAATCAAAAAGCCCTAGTTCTACCAAATCCCTAATTTTTCTACCCTTATTCAATGATTTAGGCCTAGAAATCTATGGGTGTGATGGAAATGAAGAAAATGGAGTCTAAGATTACATACCTACGAATTTGTGGTGAAATTTCCTTTCAAAAACTCGGCCCAATTGTGGAGTTGAAGAATGAAGAAGTTTGAAATTTTAAAACAATTCCCGTATAGCTACTGATTTTAAGTGCTGGGCGACAGTGTTCATGCGCCGTTCGCGAGAACACTGTCCCGATCGGAAGGGATGCCATAGTGCATATCGCAATCACCGAGTCCTCCACAGCGTTTGCGAAGGTTGCCCCCTGACCTTTCGCGTTCACGCGACTTCTACGCGTTCGCGCTAGTATAGAACGTTCAAATCCTAGCCCCCTCTCCAATTAACTCTACGCGTTCGCGTCACACAGGTCGCATTCGCGATTGAGCAATCCCCAAAGTCCGCGTTTCGCGACTGTTGCTCGCATTTCGCGATGGACAAATCCTCCCCCGTCCCCATTTACCTTACGCGATCGCGAGAGTGACTACGCGATCACGAAGAACAACAGGCATGAGCACCTGTTGCAGATTTTCTGCAATTTTTCCTAAGTTCAAACCTTCCCGAATCACATCCGAAACACACCCGAGCCCTCGGGGCTCCTGACCAAACACACGTACTAACTCAATAACAACATACGAACTTATCCATGCGATTAAATCGCCAAAATAACCTTAATAACAACGGATCAAACCTAAGAAATCAAGAACTTTTCTCAAACCTCATCAAGTATCAAATTTAGCAATTTAGGTCCGAATCACGTCAAATGATATCCGTTTTTCATCAAATTTTCACAAAAACATCATTAATCATATATAAGACCTGTACCGGGCGCCGGAACCAAAATACGGGCCGATACTATCATGTTCTAATCAAATATCATTTCAAATTTCCTTAAACAATTTCAGAAAACAATTTCTTTCAAAAATTCATTTCTCGGGCTTGGGACCTCGGAATTCGATTCCGGGCATACGCCCAAGTCCCATATTTTCCTACGGACCCTCCGGGACCGTCAAATCACGGGTCCTGGTCCGTTTACGCAAAATGTTGACCGAAGTCAAATTAGCTCATTTTATAGTCAAAACTTATCATTTTTCACAGATTTTCACATTTAGGCTTTCCGGTTACGCGCCCGGACTGCGCACGCAAATCGAGGTGACGCTAAATGAGGTTTTCTAGGCCTCAAAAACACAGAATGTAATTTAAACATAAGTGATGACCCTTTTTGGGTCATCACATTCTCCACCTCTAAAACAACCGTTCGTCCTCGAACGGACATAAGAAGGAAGTACCTGAGTCAGGAAAAAGATGGGGATAACGGCTCCGCATATAGGAATCGAACTCCCAGGTTGATGC
>NW_017678884.1:0-3910 GCF_001879085.1 Nicotiana attenuata
CCGTTTACATAATGGAGATGGTGGCCTTAGCCGTTTACACAATGGAGATGGTGGCCTTAGCCGTTTACATAATGGAGATGGTGGCCTTAGCCGTTTACATAATGGAGATGGTGGCCTTAGCTGTTTACACAATGGAGGTGGTGGCCTTAGCCGTTTAAACAATAGAGATTCAACTAGGCTAGTACCTTTATTATATTGGCCTGGAGAGCATGTCGAGTGGGTGATATGATAAACTTGTCCTCAGATACCCCCGGGTGTCCCCTCTGCCGCCTCGTTAAAAACCTCCCCGAGAAAACCCAATTGGGACAAAACTCGGGTACGTGAAAAAGAGTACGACTCGGGAGACGCCTTTTAGAAATGGAAGTACTTGAGGTGGGCGACGTTCCAGTTGTTTTGGAGTGTTTTGCCTTCTATTGTTTCCAACTGGAATGCTCATTTGCTCGCTGCTGCTGTGATTTTATATGGTCCGTCCCAATTGGCGCCCAGTTTTCCTTCGGTCGGGTCTTTTGATGCCAACGTTTTGGCTTTGAGGACGTAGTCGCCCACTTTGAGTGGTCTTATTTTGGCTTTTTTGTTGTAATACCTTTCGACCTATTATTTTTGCGCCGCCATTCTTATGTGGGCCATGTCCCTTCGTTCTTCGGCCTCGTCGAGGTCTTAAGTCTATTCATGTCGTTATCTGCTCCGCTGGTATGTGAATACCTTAGGCTTGGTTCTCCGATTTCGACGGGTATGACCGCGTCGGTTCCGTAGACCAGTGAGTATGGCGTTTCCCCCGTGCTAGATTTGGGGGTGGTTCGATGTGCCCACAGCACTTCCGGTAGTAGTTCGGGCCACAGCCCTTTGGCTTTTTCGAGTTTCTTTCTCAGTATGTTCAGTATCGTTTTGTTGGAAGACTCTGCTTGGCCGTTGGCGGCGGGGTGATATGGCGTGGAGAGTATTCGCTTGATGCGCCATTTCTCGAAGAACTCGGTTGTCTTTTTGCCAATGAATTGGGGGCCATTGTCGCAGCTGATTTCCTTGGGGATGCCAAAACGACATATGACGTTTTTCCATATGAAGGTGATGACTTCCTGTTCGCGTATCTGGGCGTACGCACCTGCTTCCACCCACTTGGAGAAATAGTCAGTTAAAACTAACAGAAATCGTACCTTTCCTCGTCCCGCTGGTAGGGGGCTGATTATGTCCATTCCCCACTTGATGAAGGGCCAAGGTGAGGTTACTAAGTGGAGAGGCTCCCCCGGTTGATGTATCATGGGGGCATACTTTTGGCACTGTTCGCACCTGCGAACGTACTCTGCTGCCTCTTTTTTCTAGTAGGCCAGTAGTAACCAGCTCGGATGATGCAACGAACGAGGGCGCGATTACCTGTATGGGCACCGCAGTGACCCTCGTGCACCTCTTCGAGTACTTGCCTCGTTTGGTGCGGCCCTAGGCACTTAGCGAGGGATCCACCGAACGTCCTTTTGTAGAGATCGTGATTTATCAGGCTGTATCGGGCGGCTTGTACGCGGAGCTTCTTGGCTTCTTTTTTGTCGAGTGGGAGTGTCCCGTCCTGCAGATAGGAGACAAACTGGTTGCGCCAGTCCCAAAATCAGATTTAAAGAGAGTACCTCAGCGTGATCGATGGCTGAATGGAGGAGGGTGATTACATTTTCCCTGTTGATATTTTTGGTGGCTGCGGCCAGTTTCGCTAAGCCGTCTGCTTCGACATTTTGCGCCTTAGGGATCTGCTCAAAGCAGCACTCGTCGAACTCAGGCATCAACTTGTGGATTTCTGATCGGTATTTTTGTAGTCTCCGCTCCTTAATTTGGTAAGTCCCGGTGACCTGGTTTACCAGGAGTTGGGAATCGCAATGGAGGATGAGTCGTCGAGCCCCGTATTTGATGGCTAACCTCATTCCTGCAACCACAGCCTCATACTCGGCCTCATTGTTAGTCATCTCGGGGCATCGTATGGACTGACGAATTATTTCGCCCGTGGGGACTTTGAGAATGAGTCCCAGTCCCGATCCCGAGGCATTAGTGGCGCCGTCAGTGTAGAGGGTCCAAAGGTCGGTACTAGGGGAGGCACGAATGGACTCCAGTTCCGCCTCCGGCAATATCTCTGTACTGAAGTCAGCGACAAAGTCGGCAAGTACCTGCGACTTGATGGCATTTCTTGGGTGATAGGATATGTCGTGCTCGCTGAGCTCTATGGCCCATCGGGCGAGCCTGCTTGACAGCTCAGGCTTGTGTAGGATGCTTCTCAGGGGGAAGGTCGCTATTACTTTTATGGGGTGGCACTGAAAATAGGGTCTAAGCTTTCGTGAAGCTACGACCAGTGCCAGGGCCAACTTCTCGAAGTGTGGGTACCGTGTTTCGGCATCCACTAGGGTTTTGCTGATATAATAAATAGGAGATTGCGTACCTTTGTTTTCGCGGACCAAGACTGCGCTGATAGCGACTTCTGACACCGCCAGATATACCAGCAAAGATTCGCCTGGGTTCGCTTTGACTAGCAACGGTGGCGAAGATAAGTATGCTTTTATTTTTCTCAAGGCCTCGACGCATTCCTCGTTCCACTGCAGCCCGTGATCTTTTCTCAACACGTTGAAAAACTTATGGCACCTGTCGGAGGATTGCGAGATGAACCTGGATAGGGCGGCTATGCGTCCTGTCAGCTTTTGTACCTGCTTTTTACTGCTCAAAGTTTCAGGTATTGCGTCTATTGCCTTGATTTGGTCCGGGTTGACCTCGATACCTCGTTGTGATACGAGGAAACCCAAAAACTTCCCCGAGGCCACGCCGAAGCGCACTTTTCCGGGTTCAACTTCATCCCGTATCGTCTTAGTATCTCGAAGGCTTCTTTCAGATGGTCGATGTGGTCTTCTTTCTTTGCTGACTTTGCTAGCATATCGTTGATATAGACCTCCATGGTCTTGCCCAGCTGTTCCTTGAACATTTTGGTAACCAGTCTCTGATATGTTGCCCCTGCGTTTTTGAGTCCGAAGGGCATCACCTTGTAGCAATATGTCCCTTGGTGGGTGATAAAAGTTGTCTTTTCTTGGTCCTCCTCGGCCATCATGATCTGGTTGTAGCCAGAGTAGGCATCTAAGAAGCTTAGCAGTTCATGTCATGTCGTGGCGTCGATCAACTGATCGATGTGGGGTAATGGGAACGAATCTTTCGGACATGCCTTGTTAAGGTCGGTGAAATCCACACACATTCTCCATTTCCCATTTTTCTTTTTGACCATGACAACATTGGCGACCCATTGGGGGTACTTTGATTCTCTGACGGACCCGTTGGCTAGTAGCTTGTCTACTTCTTCACTGACCGCCTCGTTGATTGCGGCGTTGAACTTTCTTCTAATTTGCCGCACGGGCGGATATAGTAGGTCGACGTTCAGCTTGTGAGCGGCAATGTCTTTCGGGATTCCCGGCATATGTGAATGAGAAAAGGCAAATAAATCTGCGTGGTTAGTTAGAAATTCATGGTACTTACTTGGATCGCAGAGGCTGTGCCCAATGTAGGCTTTCTTTGTGTGGTCGGTGCTGTCCAATTGGACTGGGTCGAGATCTTCGATCGTCGCTTTGCAGGCTTCTACGACGTCAGGATCTTTGATGGCTTCCATCGTCGGGTCGACCTTAGTCCCCGACATGGCTGATTGCTATGCCTCCGCACTTGCTCCTTTCAACTGTTTAGTGTGGGTACAGTCTTGAGCGATTCGGTAGCATTCTTGTGCGGTGCGCGGCTCGCCCCGAATGCTAGATACTCCCCATGGGGTAGGAAACTTGATCACTTGGTAGAAGCTTGAAGGGACTGCTCTCATGGCATGTATCCAAGGGCGTCCTATGATGGCGTTGTAGGCCGTCTCCTGGTTCATGACGTGGAAAGTGGTTTCCAGCGTGACTCCCCCCGCTAAAAC
>NW_017678884.1:4933-19366 GCF_001879085.1 Nicotiana attenuata
CGTTTAATGGCGATGGCCTTAGCCAATAGGATGTAACTTCAACTGTCGTTGAAGTGCTATCCGCCGTCGTCGAACAGGGTCGACGTTTAATGGCGATGGCCTTAGCCAATAATATGTAACTTCAACTGTCATTGAAGAGCTATCCGTCGTCGTCGAGCAGGGTCGACGTTTAATGGTAATGGCCTTAGCCAATAGGATGTAACTTCAACTTTCGTTGAAGAGCTATCCGTCGTCGTCGAGCAGGGTCGACGTTTAATAGCGGTGGCCTTAGCCGTTTACACAATGGAGGTGGTGGCCTTAGCCGTTTACACAATGGATATGGTGGCCTTAGCTGTTTACACAATGGAGATGGTGGCCTTAGCCGTTTGCACAATGGAGATGGTGGACTTAGCCGTTTACACAATGGAGATGGTGGCCTTAGCCGTTTACATAATGGAGATGGTGGCCTTAGCCGTTTACATTATGGAGATGGTGGCCTTAGCCATTTACACAATGGAGGTGGTGGCCTTAGCCGTTTACATAATGGAGATGGTGGTCTTAGCCGTTTACATAATGGAGATGGTGGCCTTAGCCGTTTACACAATGGAGATGGTGGCCTTAGCCGTTTACATAATGGAGATGGTGGCCTTAGCCGTTTACACAATGGAGATGGTGGCCTTAGCCGTTTACATAATGGAGATGGTGGCCTTAGCCGTTTACACAATGGAGATGGTGGCCTTAGCCGTTTACACAATGGAGATGGTGGCCTTAGCCGTTTACACAATGGAGATGGTGGCCTTAGCCGTTTACACAATGGAGATGGTGGCCTTAGCCGTTTACACAATGGAGATGGTGGCCTTAGCCGTTTACACAATGGAGATGGTGGCCTTAGCCGTTTACACAATGGAGATGGTGGCCTTAGCCGTTTACACAATGGAGATGGTGGCCTTAGCCGTTTACACAATGGAGATGGTGGCCTTAGCCGTTTACACAATGGAGATGGTGGCCTTAGCCGTTTACACAATGGAGATGGTGGCCTTAGCCGTTTACACAATGGAGATGGTGGCCTTAGCCGTTTACACAATGGAGATGGTGGCCTTAGCCGTTTACACAATGGAGATGGTGGCCTTAGCCGTTTACACAATGGAGATGGTGGCCTTAGCCGTTTACACAATGGAGATGGTGGCCTTAGCCGTTTACACAATGGAGATGGTGGCCTTAGCCGTTTACACAATGGAGATGGTGGCCTTAGCCGTTTACACAATGGAGATGGTGGCCTTAGCCGTTTACACAATGGAGATGGTGGCCTTAGCCGTTTACACAATGGAGATGGTGGCCTTAGCCGTTTACACAATGGAGATGGTGGCCTTAGCCGTTTACACAATGGAGATGGTGGCCTTAGCCGTTTACACAATGGAGATGGTGGCCTTAGCCGTTTACACAATGGAGATGGTGGCCTTAGCCGTTTACACAATGGAGATGGTGGCCTTAGCCGTTTACACAATGGAGATGGTGGCCTTAGCCGTTTACACAATGGAGATGGTGGCCTTAGCCGTTTACACAATGGAGATGGTGGCCTTAGCCGTTTACACAATGGAGATGGTGGCCTTAGCCGTTTACACAATGGAGATTCAACTAGGCTAGTCCCTTTATTATATCGGCCTGGAGAGCATGTCGAGTGGGTGATATGATAAACTTGTCCTCAGATACCCCCGGGTGTCCCCTCTGCCGCCTCGTTAAAAACCTCCCCGAGAAAACCCAATTGGGACAAAACTCGGGTAAGGGAAAAAGAGTACGACTCGGGAGACGCCTTTTAGAAATGGAAGTACTTGAGGTGGGCGACGTTCCAGTTGTTTTGGAGTGTTTTGCCTTCCATTGTTTCCAACTGGAATGCTCCTTTGCTCGCTGCTGCTGTGATTTTATATGGTCCGTCCCAATTGGCGCCCAGTTTCCCTTCGCTCGGGTCTTTTGATGCCAATGTTTTGGCTTTGAGGACGTAATCGCCCACTTTGAGTGGTCTTATTTTGGCTTTTTTGTTGTAATACCTTTCGACCTGTTGTTTTTGGGCCGCCATTCTTATGTGGGCCATGTCCCTTCGTTCTTCGGCCTCGTCGAGGTCTTGAAGTCTATTCATGTCGTTATCTGCTCCGCTGGTATGTGAATACCTTAGGCTCGGTTCTCCGATTTCGACGGGTATAACCGCGTCGGTTCCGTAGACCAGTGAGTATGGCGTTTCCCCCGTGCTGGATTTGGGGGTGGTCCGATGTGCCCACAGCACTTCCGGTAGTAGTTCTGGCCACAGCCCTTTGGCTTTTTCGAGTTTCTTTTTCAGTATGTTCAGTATCGTTTTGTTGGAAGACTCTGCTTGGCCGTTGGCGGCGGGGTGATATGGCGTGGAGAGTATTCGCTTGATGTGCCATTTCTCGAAGAACTCGGTTATCTTTTTGCCAATGAATTGGGGGCCATTGTCGCAGCTGATTTCCTTGGGGATGCCGAAACGGCATATGACGTTTTTCCATATGAAGGTGATGACTTCCTGTTCGCGTATCTGGGCGTACGCACCTGCTTCCACCCACTTGGAGAAATAGTCAGTTAAAACTAACAGAAATCGTACCTTTCCTCGTCCCGCTGGT
Source organism: Nicotiana attenuata (assembly GCF_001879085.1). Taxonomy (NCBI): domain Eukaryota; kingdom Viridiplantae; phylum Streptophyta; class Magnoliopsida; order Solanales; family Solanaceae; genus Nicotiana; species Nicotiana attenuata. The sequence continues at coordinate 7,546 of NW_017678884.1, forward strand.
AGGGGGCCGATTATGTCCATTCCCCACTTGATGAAGGGCCAAGGTGAGGTTACTGAGTGGAGAGGCTCCCCCGGTTGATGTATCATGGGGGCATACTTTTGGCACTGTTCGCACCTGCGAACGTACTCTGCTGCCTCTTTTTTCATAGTGGGCCAGTAGTAACCGGCTCGGATGATGCAACGGACGAGGGCGCGATTACCTGTATGGGCACCGCAGTGACCCTCGTGCACCTCTTCGAGCACTTGCCTCGTTTGGTGCGGCCCTAGGCACTTAGCGAGGGGTCCGCCAAACGTCCTTTTGTAGAGATCGTGATTTATCAGGCTGTATCGGGCGGCTTGTACGCGGAGCTTCTTGGCTTCTTTTTTGTCGAGTGGGAGTGTCCCGTCCTGCAGTTAGGAGACAAACTGGTTGCGCCAGTCCCAAGTCAGATTTAAAGAGAGTACCTCAGCGTGATCGATGGCTGAATGGAGGAGGGTGACCACACTTTCCCTATTGATATTTTTAGTAGCTGCGGCCAGTTTCGCTAAGCCGTCTGCTTCGACATTTTGCGCCCTAGGGATCTGCTCAAAGCGGCACTCGTCGAACTCAGGCATCAACTTGTGGATTTCTGATTGGTATTTTTGTAGTCTCTGCTCCTTAATTTGGTAAGTCCCGGTGACCTGGTTTACCACGAGTTGGGAATCGCAATGGAGGATGAGTCGTCGAGCCCCGTATTTGATGGCTAACCTCATTCCTGCAACCACAGCCTCATACTCGGCCTCATTGTTAGTCATCTCGGGGCATCGTATGGACTGACGAATTACTTCGCCCGTGGGGACTCTGAGAACGAGTCCCAGTCCCGATCCCGAGGCATTAGTGGCGCCGTCAGTGTAGAGGGTCCAAAGGTCGGTACTAGGGGAGGCACGAATGGCCTCCAGTTCCGCCTCCGGCAATATCTCTGTACTGAAGTCGGCGACAAAGTCGGCAAGTACCTGCGACTTGATGGCGTTTCTTGGGTGATAGGATATGTCGTGCTCGCTGAGCTCTATGGCCCATCGGGCGAGCCTGCCCGACAGCTCAGGCTTGTGCAGGATGCTTCTCAGAGGGAAGGTCGTTATTACTTTTATGGGGTGGCACTGAAAATAGGGTCTAAGCTTTCGTGAAGCTACGACCAGTGCCAGGGCCAACTTCTCGAGGTGTGGGTACCGTGTTTCGGCATCCACTAGGGTTTTGCTGATATAATAAATAGGAGATTGCGTACCTTTGTTTTCGCGGACCAAGACTGCGCTGACAGCGACTTCTGACACCGCCAGATATACCAGCAAAGATTCACCTGGGTTCGCTTTGACTAGCAACGGTGGCGAAGATAAGTATGCTTTTAATTTTCTCAAGGCCTCGACGCATTCCTCGTTCCACTGCAGCCCGTGATCTTTTCTCAACACGTTGAAAAACTTATGGCACCTGTCGGAGGATCGCGAGATGAACCTGGATAGGGCAGCTATGCGTCCTGTCAGCTTTTGTACCTGCTTTTTGCTGCTCAAAGTTTCAGGTATTGCGTCTATTGCCTTGATTTGGTCCGGGTTGACCTCGATACCTCGTTGAGATACGAGGAAACCCAAAAACTTCCCCGAGGCCACGCCGAAGGCGCATTTTTCCGGGTTCAACTTCATCCCGTATCGTCTTAGTATCTCGAAGGCTTCTTTCAGATGGTCGATGTGGTCTTCCTTCTTTGCTGACTTCACTAGCATATCGTCGATATAGACCTCCATGGTCTTGCCCAGCTATTCCTTGGACATTTTGGTAACTAGTCTCTGATATGTTGCCCCTGCATTTTTGAGTCCGAAGGGCATCACCTTGTAGCAATACGTCCCTTGGTGGGTGATAAAAGTTGTCTTTTCTTGGTCCTCCTCGGCCATCATGATCTGGTTGTAGCCAGAGTAGGCATCTAAGAAGCTTAGCAGTTCATGTCCTGCCGTGGCGTCGATCAACTGATCGATGTGGGGTAATGGGAACGAATCTTTCGGGCATGCCTTGTTAAGGTCGGTGAAATCCACACACATTCTCCATTTCCCGTTTTTCTTTTTGACCATGACAACATTGGCGACCCATTGGGGGTACTTTGATTCCCTGATGGACCCGTTGGCTAGTAGCTTGTCTACTTCTTCACTGACCGCCTCGTTGATTGCGGCGTTGAACTTTCTTCTAATTTGCCGCACGGGCGGATATAGTGGGTCGACGTTCAGCTTGTGAGCGGCGATCTCTCTCGGGATTCCCGGCATATCTGAATGAGAAAAGGCAAATAAATCTGCGTGGTTAGTTAGAAATTCATGGTACTTACTTGGATCGCAGAGGCTGTGCCCAATGTAGGCTTTCTTTGTGTGGTCGGTGCTGTCCAATTGGACTGGGTCGAGATCTTCGACCGTCGCTTTGCAGGCTTCTACGACGTCAGGATCTTTGATGGCTTCCATCGTCGGGTCGACCTTAGTCCCCGACATGGCTGATTGCTATGCCTCCGCACTTGCTCCTTTCAACTGTTTGGTGTGGGTACAGTCTTGAGCGATTCGGTAGCATTCTTGTGCGGTGCGCGGCTCGCCCCGAATGCTAGATACTCCCCATGGGGTAGGAAACTTGATCACTTGGTAGAAGCTTGAAGGGACTGCTCGCATGGCATGTATCCAAGGGCGTCCTATGATGGCGTTGTAGGCCGTCTCCTGGTTCATGACGTGGAAAGTGGTTTCCAGCGTGACTCCCCCCGCTAAAACCGGCAACGATATCTCCCCGGAGGTCCGTTCTACTGCATTGTTAAAACCTGTTAGTGTTATGCAACGCGGTATTATCTTATCTTCGAGTCTCATTTGCACGAGGACCCTTGGATGGATAATACAGGCGCCGCTTCCGTCGTCAACCATGATTCTCTTAACATCAGTATCGGCAATACGTAAAGTTATGACCAAAGCATCATAATGAGGAAAAGACAAACCGTCGGCATCGGACTTATCGAAGGAGATACTTTCTTCGAAGTCGTCATACCGTTCGTGGGCGATTGTTCGTTTCAATTTGTGCGTGGTTGTGAACTTTACGTGGTTGATTGCTGAGTCATCGCCGCCTCCGACGATCATGTTTATGGTGCGTGCTGGCGAAGGCGGCTTTGGCGGCCCCTGAGGTTGTTCCCGCCCTCGTGCGAAGTTGGTCTTTCCCTTGTCGCTAAGCAGCTCCCTCAGGTATCCTTGGTTTAGCATCCTGACTACCTCTTGTCGTAGACCTATGCAGTCTTCGGTTTTGTGTCCCCTTTCCTGATGGAACTCGCACAGGACGTTCGACCTCCTTGCGGTAGGATCTGATTTCATTTTCTGCGGCCATTGCACCTTGGTGCCCAGCTTCTCCAGTGCGTACACTATTTCTGAAGGAGACACGCAAAAGTTATGGGCAGATAGTAGAGGGGGCATACCTTTTTCATTCCGGAGTGGAGCGACATGTCGTTGCAATGCCTCCGTGTGCCTTGGCGGCGGTGGATGGGAAGACCTAACGTAGGGCTGATGCCTTTCTTTGTTGAAGCGCAGGAGTTGTTCCCGTCGCCCGTCGTTACGTCGATCCATTCTTGTTTCTGATTGTATCGCCGTTAGCCGTTGGGTCGGTCCGTTGAGGTCGTCCTCATCCGCTCGAACTTCGGCACAGTAGGCGTTGTGGATCTCTTCCCATGTGGTGGGGGGATATTTCATGAGTCGGCTCAGTAGCTTTTTGGTCGCCCTCGAACCATCTCTGTTCATCCCGTTTTGGAAAGCTGCGACTGCCATGCCTTCCGATACATTTGGTAGGCTCATCCTTACTCTGTTGAATCTGGCCAGGAAGTCCCTGAGTCCTTCTCCTACGGTTTGCCTGACAGCGAAGATATCGTTGACCCTGGCCTCTGCTTTCTTTGCTCCTGCATGGGCGGTGGCGAACTTATCCGCCATTTCTTCGAATGTTGATATCGTCCTAGCTGGTAGCTGAGAGTACCATGTTAGGGCCCCCCTGTCAACGTTTCTCCGAACTTTTTCAGCAACACGGATGGTACTTGTTCTTTTGACAAATCGTTACCCTTCACAGCGGTCACATAATGGATCAGGTGGTCTTCGGGATCCGTGGTCCCGTCATATATCCTCAAGTAAGGTGGCATCTTGAAGGTTTTCGGGATCGGGTGAGGGGCAGCCTCCTCGCTGTACGGCTGTTCGACGAATCTTCCTACGTCGCGTTTTGGCAATAACTTCGGAGCACCGGGAATTTTGTCCACTCTTTCCTGGTGCTCTTTCATTTGATCTCGAAGTGCCTTGTTCTCGTTTTCCATTTCTTCCATCTTCTTAAGGATGGCTGCGAGTGCACCATCGTTGGCCCGGACATCGATGTGGGTGTTATTTTCTCGTACAATATCGGGTTCACTGGTGGTAGCGACGATGTCTGCCACTGACGGATTTCTAATGTTGCTTTGGGGTGAGTTTTCAAGCAAGCTACCTAGAGTATTCATCAACCACTCTTCCAGCAGTTTCTTGACCCTCGGAGGTGGTGTTTCTTTGACTGCGGATGTAAAGGCTCCTTTTTCGTGCAAGATTGTCAGGTCTTCAGATGAAGAGGGTGAGATGTCTCCATCCGGCGCACTACCAGGTGTTGTACTCAGGATGTTCTCTCTACCGGCCTCGTTAAGAGGGCCTATGAGATTGGCTGTGACGCCTGCTATTGCTTTCATTCTTGCGTCATTTTCTGCCATTTTTGGCTTCTGTATGGTGTGAAGAACGGTGGTTCGTTGTTTTTTTTTTTGATATTCTAGGTGCAAACTATAATTTCGATTGCCGAAGTCCCCACAGACGGCGCCAAATTGTTTGACTCAAAAGTTATTAGATACTTTTTAAGTGAGAACAATCAAAATGAATCAAGGATCAATCGTAATCGAGGATAATAAGACCTAGATATGTGTATTATATTTGTTATAGCTTCCAATATATTGGATATTCAAGAGAGAGAGGGAGAGAGAGAGAGAGGTAGAGAGAGAGAGCTTCTCCTCCTTTACAACATCGGGATCCTCCTTTATATAATAGGAGACCCTCCTTAAAATAATAAAATAATACAGAGATTGGTCGCGTTCCTTCGAGAGAGACGACGGAACCGATGATACACTTCACGCCGACATTCTTAGGTCGTGCCCTCACTTCGGTTAGCGTATGTTCGTTGGTCGTTCCTACCAACGTGGAGACGTAATGGACAGAATTTGACCCAATACAATTAGCTTGGAAAGAATTGTTCGACTTTTTTACCCTTTAAATATAGAGTTCACATTGGACAAAAATATAATTCAATTATATTCCTAATATGTTGGATTTTATAATTGGTCACATTCCTAATATTTAGGATTTTGTAAGATATCCTAATATTTGGAGTTTTAAAGGAGTAATATCATTTTTCCACCTTCAGATCTTCTTGAAGTTGTAAGAATAAAAATGGCAGCTTGGTGCACTAAGCTCCTGCTATGTACGGGGTCCAGGAAAGGGCCAGACCACATGGGCCTATTGAAATTGTAAGACTATTAACAACAAAAACGATTAATAGTACTATTTTTCCAAGTTTAGTTCTTGTAGAAGTTGTAACAATATCAACCATGATTAGCGGAAATATATAACGAGCAAACTTTTATCATCCATAAGGAGTGCAAATTTTATACGTGAAAATAATGGGTAATACTTTAGAAGTTATCCCTTTCTTGAAATTACCTAAAATATTTGCTAAACCTTTACATGGGACTTTAAAATCAATATTATCTAATATAATTTTTTTTTTTTCAACAACGTAACACTATTGTAATTTCGTTCATGGTATTATATATGTACTATAATAGCTTTATTTATAAGATAATTCATTTGAGTTGTTTTTCTTTTATACATTTTTTATTCGATTGATGCGGGGTACACGTGCAACGCACGTACACAAAGACTAGTTATAAAAAATACACAAAATTCTAAGGCAAAAACCATGATAAGATAGGAGTAGGACTCCAGCTAATTTCATAGTCTTTTAATTATTTGTGAATACTAGTTCTGTATATTCCCAATTTATATTCTTAATTTGTTCTATAGTATGTTTGGGTTTGCTAAAGTTTGGTTTATAACAAATCCCAATTCATGTTGGACTCCCAAGTAAAAAAACTTGGAGCACGGGCAAAGAAGATATTGTTGTTCCTATGATTGATTTTGTGAAGAGGGAGGAAACTTGGGAAATGTGGTATCCATCTTCACCTGATGATTGGAGAAGAAATTCGGAGACCATAGTACAATGGTCTCCTTATGAAATCGAAGAGGATCTCTTCCACCAGTTTGAATTATTGAATAAAGATCAGGGCACGCGAGTTATCATATAAAATCTTTGAGAGGATGAAGAAGGATGTACAGAACTTGACTTTGACGCCGATCCACATGACATTCAAATAAGGGGTGTTAGTCGAGACGAAAAGAACATTCAGATGGCAACAGAATATCCTAACTCCAGACATTTTCTAACTTATCAACATTCTTTAAGGAGTTATGCTTCAATTCTGTAATCTGAGGCTTGCTCCAGGATTTCGACTAATTTTAAGGGGGAAAGATGTTAAACATCATAACTGGTAAATGACATGATGTTATCAGAGGAGATAACGTACAGACCACAGTGCATCGGTTATGAAACATTAAAGGATCTGAATGTTGCAGCTGTAGTAGTAACTATTGGTTTTGTGAAAGATGCAAAACATCATATTGATGTTCAAGGTTTCAATGTTTATCACAAGAATCGGCTAATTAAGCCTTTCTGGAGAGTGTGGAATGCTGCAGGGAGTGATGGTCGTGGCCTGATAGGCGTCCTGGAAGCTAATTTTGTGGAGCCGGCTCATGATAAACAGGGCTTTGAGCACACGATTGTACTAGCTAGACTCGAGGCACTTCTACAAGCAATGCAGAAGAAGTAATTGGTCCTCAAATTGCCATGTAATTGGTTATGCTAAGCGTCGCAATGTAAAGAACATCACTGTCTCTCCTCCTGAGGAAGAATCAAAGGCTTCTGCTAAAAGAAAATCCTGTTCCCAGTTTAGCTTCAACAGCCACACAACATGTCATGATAAATCTACATTGAAATCCACTGGAGAAGAACGCGAGAATGTGGCACCAGTTCATTCTCCAATACAAGCAAAAAATCAAGCTATATATGTCTATAGAAACTCAGCAAGTGTGTGTATCAGATTGGGAAACTGTTCAAACTATAGGAAGATCAGTTGTAAAGATGGAAGATTCTGTGTTCAACTTGAGAGAAGACAATCATAGTACTAAGAGCAGTTGCAAAAGAGAATGGTGCTGCCATAGAGCAGCTGCTCAACAAAGTGAGAGTGCTAGAAAGTACGACGATCCTTAGTTGCAAAAGAGAATGGTGCAGTACGAACAATTGATGAGAAGTTCAAAATGATAAATTACATATGAGCCTATTTGACCGACTTGACAATTGAATATATATAAAATAATTAGTTACGTTATTTAACTTGCACGTTCAGTTAGGTAGGTATGATGTAAAATGGGATTGACTTTGACATTTTTCAATGCAAACATACATATGTTATGATTGTTTCACACCTAATATTTCTTTATAAGAGGATGCTTTTTATGTATGTTCGATTAATATGTCATGACCAAAATTCTTGTTGTGAACATTAATATCGCTTTAGAAAATGTGACATTTAGTTATTCTTGTGAGAGAAAATTTTATGCAAATACAAGTCAGTACTGCGGATTCACATGATCGGAAGTATTCGTTACGCTATCCGAAGAAAAGGAAAAAATAATCAAATCCTCCCATAATAGCAAAAAGAGAAGAATTAATGGGCAAAAGATTAACGCCCTCAAAGCTTAAGGATCTGCTCATGTTTGTAAAAGGCTATTACATACAAATATGTGACAGCAGAAAATTCACAAATAAGTCTTACCATCAGTAACACCAGGACATTGTTAGCCCCAAAGTCTTACACAAATGTACACCTTGTAAAATAGCTCTAGCTTCAGCAATATTGTTGCTACATATGCCATAGAAACATGTAAAGACTGTCACGACCCATTTTCTGAACAAGCCAAGACCGGCACTCGATCACTAAACATGACCGAGCGAACCATCTCTACTTATCAAACCTATTATAACTCCAAACTTTATATGCAACAAAGCAATACTCTAACCAAATACTTTTGATTAATTCGAATATTTAAATAAATCAACTCCAAAACTTTATACGTAGTAACTACTGAATTACTGCTAAGTTATTATAAAATAACATCTGAATCTCAACCCAATGACTATGTCTATGAAGCCTCTACTGATAAACTGACGCACTGCTCAGGACATGAGATTTCCTGGCCAGTTCTCTAAGTAAACAAAGAAATAGATAAATAAAAACGACTCTAAGGAATACTCCACGAACAAAAGCGGAGCTCACCAATAGCACTGGAAGGGAAGGAAGTCCTATCTCGTAGNAAACTATTGGTTGCTTCTTTGCACGCCAAGAGATAAGATTAGATCCTAGAAATACATCAAAACCTGAAGTAGAACGGTGACTATCTGGACAACCAGGCCAATCAGCATCCGAGTAGGCAATAACCATGGAAGTCGGAGATAGGGCACGCAAAGTCAGACCATAAGTCAGAGTACCCTTCAAGTACCTGAAAATACGCTTGACACAATGCATGTGAGTGGTACGGGGAGCATGCATAAATCGAGAGACAACATTTACAACATAGGCAATATCCGGACGAGTCATAGTCAAATATTGAAGAGCACCAACCATGCTCCTATATTCACTAGGATCTGAAAGTAACTCACCGTCCATCAGAGAAATAGAAGAGCGAGAAGCAATGGGAGTACGAACAGGTTTGCATGTGTGCATATGAAATTTAAGTAACAAATCAAAAATGTACTTTTGCTGAGACAAGTGAAGATCGTGAGATGTACGAACTGCTTGAATACCAAGAAAATAATGGAGATTGCCTAAGTCCTTCATAGAAAACTAATGGGATAGAAGAGAAATAACTTGATCAAGAAGATCATTATGACTACCTGTGAGAATGATATCATCAACATAGAGTAATAGAATAAGGACATGAGAAGAAGAGCGATAAATAAACATCGAACTATCAGATTTGCTACAAGCCAAACCATGAGAAATAAGAAATGCACTGAAGCGATGAAACCAAGCCCGAGGAGCTTGTTTCAAGCCATAGATGGCTTTGGTTAGCTTGCAAACATGATTAGGATAGTCGGGATGAATAAAACCTAGAGGTTGCTTCATGTAGACCTTCTCACTAAGAACCCTGTGCAAGAATGCATTTATAACATCTAGCTGACGAATTTGCCAAGAAAAAGAAACAACAAGGGAAAGACCAATTCTCACAGTTGTCACACGAACAACAGGGCTAAATGTCTCATGATAATCGATGCCATACTTTTGATGAAAACCTTGTGCTACAAGGCGAGCCTTGTATCGCTCAATGGACCCATCTGAACTATGTTTTATGTGATATACCCATTTGCAACCGACTAAGTTCATGTTAGGGGTAAAAGGAACAAGGATCCAAGTATTATTCTCTAAAAGGGCATTAAATTCATCTGCCATTGCTTGTTGCCACTTTGAATTTTTCACAGCTTGAGAAAAGCAAGAAGGTTCCTATTCATGGATATTAGCACTCAAAGAAAATTATTCTTTGGATTAGAAATACCAGACTTAGATCGAGTTTGCATTGGATGCTGGGAAGGGGTAGATGGCGAAGTTGAGGAATTATTAATATTTAATAAGGTAGATAAAGATGGTGAAGAACCTACATGTAATGACTCGCTTAGGCTAGGTACAGGTGAAGTAGGCTCTACAGGAGAGATCTGACAACTTGTGGAATCTAAAGTTCTAGAGGATAAAGGTTGAGATACATGAGAAGTGTTATGTAATGATGGAACATCGGTAGACACAGAAGATTCAAGTTGTGGTGGTGGAATCCTACGATTTAGAGGCGACATGACAACAAGAGGATCAGAATTAGAGGATGAAGGGGGGACAACAGTAGGAGAACTAGACAACTCAGAATATGGAAAAATTAGTTCATGAAATATAACATGTCGACTGACATATAAACGACCAGATTTTGGATCTAAACAACGATATCCCTTATAATCAGATGCATAGCCAAGGAAGACACATCTAACTGAACGAGGTGTAAGCTTAATAGAAACTAGAGCAAACAAATTGGGAAAGCATTCACAACCAAAAACTCGGAGAAAGTTGTTATCTGGAAGTCTATGAAAAAGTTTCTCAAAGGGAGAAAGGCCATGTAAAATAGGCGTAGGTAACCTGTTAATGGTAAAAATAACATAAAAGGCTGCATCAACCCAAAATTGAAACGAGAGAGTACATCTGTTATAATTGTGCATACCATTTCAATAATGTGTCGATGTTTCTGTTCAGCAACCCCACTTTGTTGAGGAGTGTCCGGACACGACATACGAAAGAAATGCCAGAATTAGTAAAATGTGAAAGCATGGCCTTGTTGTCAAACTCGCCTACCTCCATCACTTTGAAAATATTTATCTTAGTGTTAAACAAATTTTCCACCAGCTTTTGAAAGGCACAAAAATGAGTAAACACTTCTGATTTATTTTTCATTGGATAAAGCCATGTAAATCGAGAAAAATCAATCAACAAAATAACATAATATTGAAAGCCCAAATTGGATAAAATGGGTGATTGCCAAACATCTGAGTCAATAATATCCAAATGAAATGAACTACAATGTTCTACTTGATTGAATGATAAATGATGAGACTTTCCTAGACGACAAGAGACACATTTATTATTAAACGAATTTGACAAACTAATAGCATTATTGTTTTTAAGAGTAGCTAAAACACGAGCGCCACTGTGTCCTAAGCGACGATGCCATGTATCACCAGACTGACGAAAAGCAACATAAGCTTGAGGAGAAGAAGACCTGGACCAAGGAGATAAAGGATATACACCGTCCTCACTAGAAGCTTGAAGGAGAGTTTGACCCGAGGCTTTGTCCTTAACAATAACAGAAGATGAGTCAAAATTAACAGCACAATTATTATCCTTACATAATCTTTTGACAGAAAGTAAATTATGGCAGAGATGGGGAACATGAAATATGATTTCAATTGCAGGGGACCAGATGGAGTGGGTAACTGAGCGTAGCCAATATTTTCAATTTTAAGCAAAGATCCATTCCTAACCAAGACATAATCAGAACCATTGTAAGCAGATTTATGCATAAAATTACCTTCAGATGGAGTCATGTGAGCGAAAGCAGCTGAGTCTAAATACCAAGTAGCATAATTTGTTTCACCAACCAACATAGCAGCGAAAGACTTAGGCAGATCGTTAGCAACAAATGCATGGTTAAAACGATTATTACACTGAAGAGCAGAGTGACAAGGATTTTCACAAATTTGACAAATAGTTGGAGAAGGTGGAGGACCTAAAACTCTAATGGACGATGAAGGTGCACTAACAGATGGTGAAATATAAGGGACAGTTGGAGTGCTACCAGTACCTGACGATGATTGTCCAGGGAAACCACTACTAGTAAAAGTGTTGCCAGAAGATGCCTGATGTTGTTGACCCCGACTAAAGGAGCCTCGACCTCTACCGCCACGGCCTCGACCTCTAGAAGTGAAAGAACGACCCCTGCCACGGCCTCCTGGAGAAGCAGATTGAATACCCGAGACATTTGAGGGATTTGAGGTCACATTTTGAGCAGCAAACGCTTGATGAGTGATAACTGTATCTATATCCTTGAAATGCTTC
>NW_017678885.1:0-4670 GCF_001879085.1 Nicotiana attenuata
TTCAAAACTGAACTGTAACCTTACACATGCAAATCTCAACCCCACACAACATACCGCATATACTATACTATCCTATGATAAATATGAGAACTTCATAAGCCACTCCGAGCTACAAGCAACCATGTACTCAACAACCCAAGAACTTCCATTGATCCCATCTAAAAGAAAATCACTACACATCCTATGCTCCTCACGCTCGTGGACGTATACATCTCTAACCGTTGTAGAAACCACTATGAACTCTCCGACTTCCATTTGCACAAAACCAAGCCATCAGGACTGACTCCTTCTAACTCAACCAAGCTACGCGCCATTAAAACCTAAGAGCATTGCCACGAAACACCTGTAGAAACTCATTACCTCGTAAGCACCGCAACGAACTAATCATAACCCTTACTATGTCGATTTGACCTACTTCCAAGTAGTCCTATTTATCCAAGTCCCCTATGATTTACCTTTAACTTGATACTTCTTCTTGATTTAACACTACAATTCCTCAACCCAGACTCACCACACGAGACACAAGCCTAAGGCCATGTCGTCTAAGGCTCATAAGTCGTTGAATACTCACTTAAGCATTCCCAAAAGCACCACATTCAAAATACTTACCCCGAAGAGACTTCCTGCGAATCCAAAGCCATTACCTTCACCTTCCTGACACTGATAGATGAAACCCCAAAATTGATATAGAAATGCCACGAGCCTTGACACCTTCCAGTGCAAACCTTAGTTTCTAGCCAAATATACAACCCGAAAATCTCCAATTATAACATGTAAAAATTTGAACCCACTAGAACCATCCTCAAGAGTCATCCACTCTACTCAAACCTCAAATAGACTGATCAAATGAACCGAACAACCCGTGCCCCATTAGCACTCTGACACCGCAGAACGTAACCTCACCTTAATGCAACAAAGCAACTTCCTGTTCTATGTACGTAAACCCTTTACTCATAACAACTCAATTCACTCCGTGATTCTCATATACCGTAAAGCATAACATAACCTTTATTGAAATTTCCTTTACTCGAGCCATCCTTGGTCTCAGGCTCCGTCAGCCTCAGCTGATCCACCAGTATGCCTCCAACTGGAACCAACATAGCATATAACCGTGCAATCAACTAGTCAATAGCAGACTCCCCCACTTGGCTCAAAGCTATAAATCAAAACACACAATAACTTATAATGTATATACTCTTTTACTGCCATAATACCATAATGAGATTGAACTAAATTCTTCATAAGCTCGTGCAACACAAACCATCTAGTACTTCAAATCTTCTGCAAATCTCGCATTCACCCTCGTAAAAGTCAAGCCCACTCTCTTAAGCGATCAAAATTCAAATTGTAACACATATATTCACTGGTAAAAGAGGTCTTCCCACAAAAAACATAAGGATCACACAAACTTTAGAACACTCCGCAAGAGATAACCCACCTGCTTCGCCTCAAACTAACATCTTCTTATACCCTTCCACCGCCATAAACATTACGTAGTCACATAATCTTCCTAAGTCTGAACTCATATCACAACGTGAAATCTATTTCGCTTCCTAATGAGGCAACATGAAAAGGTCCTTCAATCACGCCCACAACCCACAACTCGGGCCATACATCAAATCACAATAGAAATCAAGCACTGGATAGTTCTTACTACCCCAAAGCAGACCCTTCTCGTCTCACTCAAATCATTTGAATACATCTCGCAGCCACATCATACTCGTCACATAGTCATCCAGCCATCACTTCCACTAATAGGGACACTACCGAACATATAAATTCAAAAAACACGTGTTCACACAATCAGCACCTCAGTGCTCAAGCTGCAGGCAAAACCCGGCCTCAAGTCCTCCAGACTGGCCACACATCATTGCACAAAAATCATATCTCGTCCCTCGATTAGGGAATCACAAGCCACCGATGCACAACTAATACTGAGCGGTCATGCGCGCATACGAACACGTGGAAGGAATTCAAAAAGTTACATTTCAAGCTGAATCAAGGACGCACAATAAGAATTCAAGAATGTGAAGTTTAATGAAGATAGAAGCGATTAGAAAATTCATGTATATACATATAAAATTAAATTTTATCAATCATATAAAGCACAAACATAAAACCTTTCATTATAAATGCCTTCTCACTAAAACATTCAACATCGTTTCTTTACTCTATTTTATGTACTGTCTTTTTTATGTACATGTCAAACATAGAATCTTCAATTTCAGGTCGTCCCCCAATAACTATTTCTACTATTTATTTATATCAATGAGTATTCTCCATGTTCATTTTCCGTACTTTTTGTACGAATTCAATAAATAGAAGACGAAGAAAAGCTTTATCTCTTTAGTTAACTGGTGGAATTATGATCTTCTCAATGTGCTCTCACGATTGTTATTTTCATCTTGATCTTCATCCGCAGCTTCCTTTTGAATTTATTGTATGTTATACTCACTGTCATTGCTCACTGAATCATAGGTATTCACTGCCCTATTAACTAACCACCAAGGAATGTGGTCGATGGACCCATGTGAATGAAAAAATCTTATTAAATAACCTTAAACAACACCAATTCGAATTAATTGGATTAATAGTGATTATACAAAAAACAAAAACCATACGTATTAATAAACTCTCTCCCACAAACTTTTGTCCTTGTTGTCCTCAACATGAGAGTATCACTACTAGAAATCCGGAAAAAAACGACCACAAAAAGCGATCAGTGTTGGTCGCTTATTGGCCAAAAAGCGACCAAACGTGCCTGGTCGATATTAAGCTGGTCCCTTTACCTTAGGGACCAAAGTTGGTCCTCTCAAGTCAAAGGACCAAATATTCCGGTAAAGACACTGGCGACCAACTTTGGTCGCTATATTATTTTAATATTATATATTTTGCGACCAAAGTTGGTCTCATTTGTGTAAATTTCGTTTTTTTATTTATTATTAATTATAAAGTAGCGACCAACTTTGGTCTGTATACGAAATATTATATTTTAAAATCTAGAAAACTGCGACCAAAGTTGGTCGCTATACTATAAATTTTTTAATTATTTTTTTTAAATAAGCGACCAAAGTTGATCTCTAAATACATGAATTAATTTTTTTATTTATTAATAAGCGACCAACCCTGGTCACCATATTTCCAGAAATTATTAATTTTCTGGTAAATAGCGATCAATCTTGGTCGCTTTTTGGAAAATCTGGGTTAAATAGCGACCAACCTTGGTTGCTATTTCACAGAAAATTATTTTTTTTAATAGAAATGCGACCAAATAGCGACCAAAGTTGGTCGCTTTTCTTGGTATATTGCTGGCAGGAACTGCCTCTTTTGGCAGCTACACCACCTGCCAGCTTACCAAAATTCCTAAATAGGCAAATATGCCAACAATAGCAACAACAAGCAACAACAACAACAACAACAAGAATTATAACGAACAAAGTATAAAGTTCAATAGAACTTTATACGTTAAGTTAATTAGCAAACTAATAAGTTAAATGTTATTACAGAACCATTCGAAAACCAATTGTATTTGTCTAGCATAAACTAATAAGTTCAAAGATTGTTCTCTACATCATTATCATCACCGTCTGATGAACTTTCTTTACCATGACGGTATCTAGAATGGGCTATTTTTCGATGATGGGAAGAATGACCACGGGGAGGACGGGAGGAATGAGCACGGGGAAGGCGAGCCTCTGGCGATGACTCATGAGACCGGGGAATTGGAAAATTGCCAGAAGCTAGGAGAGTTTTGTTCTGCTCTTGCATGCCCTTGCATTGAGCTTGCATGCCAGAGTACTGCATATCTCTAAGCCTTTCTCTCTCCTTGGCGGCTTCTAGCTCGGATGTGAGCTTTGCCACAGTCTCCGGCATAGAGGAGAGGCTCTCCCCATCAAGTTGATCGGCTTGGGAGGAAGTCCCTATTCCTTGCATTCCACACTTATAGCGATGGAATTTCTTATTAGGAAGCCTGTATACCTTTCCCCCTTTTGGACCGCCAGCAGCCTGCGTCCACATTCTCTCAGCATCCTCGTCCGATAGTGGATTGGCGCACCGGACTCATTAGGTGGCTGACTGCATATGAATTGCTCCACTTCAGCTGTGAAGCGACCCTATAAGAAAAATAATATGTGAATTACTATTTCCAAATTTATATAAAAGTAAATCAAAATTCTTAATGAAAAGTGAAAACTTACATGTACAGTCGAGGCTCGACCCTCGACCCACCTTTCTTGGTCCGTCTATTTCTTCTTCTTCACAATATGAGTCTCCTTGAAGAGCTCATCTTGGTTCATCGGATGCCCCAACTTTTTTTCCTGAAAACTCATAAATTTTAGTTAATAAACAGAATACATATACTAAGAAAATTAAAATAAATTAAGCAATTACGTATCATTCTTCGTTTTATCGTCCCTAGGCTGACCGCACCTCCAGTGTGCAAGGATCCTCCCTTCTCAGATGCCCGGGCTTTCTTTCCTTTTTCGCTCTTCTCTAAGAACTTTGCTGTAAGCCATTGCCTTTGCAAATCATCCCATAAATCCTGAAGCATCCAGCCAGGCTTCTGGTTCAACTGCCTAGCTTTGGAGAAACAATGGGACAACCGCTTTCGAGCTTTGAGATGGAAGTTTGCAGCCACTTCCGCGCTATAGCGGTGTTCCCATACACACTTG
>NW_017678885.1:4748-6427 GCF_001879085.1 Nicotiana attenuata
GAAGACTTACGCAATCGCATAGCACGACTCCATTTTTCCAAATTTTCTCTATGCTAACGCGGCCAGATCTATGCTAACGCACTGTACACCCCTGAAGCCAAAAACCAGCAACTAGAAATGGCCTATGAAATGGTCCAAAACCACCCCGAAACTCACCCGAGGCCCTCGGGACATCAACCAAACATGCCAACACATCCCATAACATCATTCAAACTTGTTCCAACCTTCGGAACCCTCAAAACAACATCAAAACATCGAATCACCCTCGAATCAAGCCTAAGAATTCCAAAACTTTCGAATTCCGAATTCCATCAAAAAGTCTATCAAACCTCGTCCGAATGACCTGAAATTTTGCACACACGTCACAAATGGCACAACGGACCTACTTCAATTTCAAGAATTCCATTTCGGCCCTGATATCAAATTTCCACTGCCGATCGGAAAATGCCAAATTTCCAATTTCGCCAATGCAAGCCTTAATCTACCACTGACCTCCAAAATACATTCCGGATGCGCTCCCAAGTCCAAAATCACCTAACGGAGCTAACCAAATCATAAAAATCCAAATCCGAGATGGAATACTTAAAAGTCAAAACTTGGTCAAACCTTTCAAATTTAAAGCTTCAAACTGAGAATTGTTCTTCCAAATCTATTTCGATTATCCTGAAAACCAAAACCGACAATTTACATAAGTTATAATACAGCGCACGGGGCTAGTCATGCCCGAGAACTGGCGAGCGAAATGCAAAAGCTGAAAACGACAGGTCGGGTCGTTACATCCTCCCCCACATAAACATGCGTTCGTCCTCGAACGTGCCCAGAGTTGTTCCGAAAACCATCAAATCGCTGTGTAACCTTACCATGCGCATACCCGGGGGTGATCCCACGTCACCCTATCTCATATAGGTCTGATAAGACAATGTAACTGAAATTTCGCAATCCAACCTAGCCCATAAGCCTTAGAACCACATTTGCACTTCTGAAATCATCTACAAGATCAGAATCTCACATTTATAATCTGAATAAGCCCGAACAAGCTGTAACAAACCATACCTGCAACCTCAGATGCAATTACATGATATACCACATAACTCCAACACTCATAACGATAACTTCTAATCACATCAGTTGCTCCAAATAACCGAATATCGATAATAAGCCTCTTATCCAATAAAGCATCATTCCAACACTTCTGTATACTGCTAATGATAAATGAAACACATAGAAAGTTATAACCATTCCTCAGATCAACCATTCGTGAAGCCACTTCTCCTTTGGCAAGGACTATAGCAAATTTTTAAGTCGAACATCGATATTATCCTTCCAACATGCTGAAATCGAATCCGTTTGTATTCATTCTAGATCCCAATGATCTCATCTAATCCAACACAACTACTCTGGTGACATGACACATCAATACCATCAAAAGCCACAACTCGTGCAATCCGCACACTAATAAGCAACAGTCCGAACGTACTCAAATCATGAAAAATGATTCAAATGAGAGAGCTGTACTGCAAGCTCACCAGTACCACCTCAACACAATGCTGAGAACCTATTACACGTCGTAGAACCAGAACACATGAATCTAACCCGAAGGATCATACCTCCACATAACTTCGCTCCAATGCGCGACCTCATCCAAACACTGGTCCACATGAAACACCTCAAGTCACTAT
>NW_017678885.1:7171-14197 GCF_001879085.1 Nicotiana attenuata
TCCTCACGCTCGTGGACGTATACATCTCTAACCGTGGTAGAAATAATTAAGAACTCTCTAACTTCCATTTCCACAAAACCAATCCGTCAGGACTGACTCCTTCTAACTCAACCAAGCTACGCAAGCCATCAAAACCTAAGAGCATTGCCACGAAACACTTGTAGAAACTCATTACCTCATAAGCACCCCAATGAACTAATCATAACCCTTACAATGCCGATTTGACCTACTTCCAAGCTATCCTATTTATCCAAGTCCCCTCTGATTTACCTTTAACTTGATATTTCTTCTTTCTATTACACTACAATTCCTCAATCCAGATTTACCACACGAGACACAAGCCTAAGGCCATGCCGTTTAAGGCTCATAAGTCGCTGAATACTCTCTTAAGTATTCGCAAAAGCACCAAATTCAAAATTCTTACCCTGAAGAGACTTCCTGCGAATCCAAAGCCATTACATTCACCTTCCTGACACTGATAGATAGAACCCTATAATTGATATAAAAATGCCACAAGTATTGACACCATCCAATGCAAACCTTAGTTTCTAGCCAAATATACAACCCGAAAATCTCCAATTATAACATGTAAAATCTTGAACCCACTAGAACCATCCTCGAGAGTCATCCACTCTACTGAAACCTCAATTAGACTGATCAAATGAACCGAACAACCTGTGCCCCATTAGCACTCCGACACCACAGAACGTAACCTCACCTTAATTCAACCAAGCAACTTCCTGTTCTATGCACCATAAACCTTTATCTCATAACAACTCAAGTCACCCCGTGTTTCTCATATACCCGTAAAGCATAACATAACCTTTATTGAAATTTCATTTACTCGAGCCATCCTCGGTCTCAGGCTACGTCAGCCATAACTGATCCACCAGTACACCTCCAACTGGAACCAACATAGCACAAAACCGTGCAATCAACTAGTCAATAGCAGACTCCCCCACTTGGCTCAAAGCCATAGATCAAAACACACAATAACTCATAATGCATATACACTTTTACTGCCGTNAAAAAAAGGAGAGATCTCCCCACTTGGCTCAAAGCCAAGATAAAACACACAATTAACTCCATAATGCATATACACTTTTACTGCGTAATACCATAGTGAGATTGAACTAAATTCTTCAAAGCTCGTGAACACAGGACCCTATCTTAGTACTCTCAAATTTCCTGCAATTCTCGGCATACCCTCGTAAACAGTCAAGCCCACTCTCTTAAGTGATCAAATTCAAATTGTACACATTTTATATTGCACCGGTAAAAGAGGTATTACCACAACACATAAGGATCAATCAAACTTTAGAAACTCTGCAGGAGATTAACTCACCTGCTCACTCAACTAAACATCTCTTCTATACCCTTCCACCACCATAAACATTATGCTTGTCCACTTAATCTTCCTGAGTCTGAACCTCATATCGACGAAGTGTGAAATTCTATTTCGCTTCCTAACGAGGCAACATGAAAAGGTCCTTCAATTCACCCCAAAACTTCGGCCATACATAAATCACGATGGAAATCAAGCAACGGATAGTTCTTACTACCTCCAGGCAGACCTTCCCTTCTCATTCAAAGTCATTTGAACACATCTCACAGTACAATCAATACTTATCACTGTATCCCACCATCACATTCCACTAATAGGGACAGCTACTCAGGACATGATAAATTCGACAAAGCAATGCTCATAGAATCAAACCGTCAGTGCTCAAGCTACATGCAAAACGAGGCCTCAAAGTCCTCCAGACTGCCACACAATCATTGGCAGCAGAAGATCACATCTCGTCCCTCGATCATGGAACACCAAGACGTCGATACCAAACTCAACTCAGCATCATCAGTTATGTGTAAAATGTTGGTTGGCTTGCTTAGTACTGATTGAGCGCCATCACGACGGGGGAGTTGGGCGTGACCAATTGGGTATCGCAAAAGCTAGGTTTACAGTCATGGAGTCTGAGTTTAGTAGAGTCTCACGGATCGGCATGACGGAGACGCTGTATTATCCTAGGAGGCTGCAGATGTGAAGTTTTTCACTAAGGTTCTGCAGCCCTAGCTCCCCCCCATAGGATAAATACAGACGTCTCATACCATCCGCGAGACTCTACTAAACCGGCTCATGACTCGCGAGACCTATGTAACCTAAGGCTCTGATTACCAACTTGTCCACGACCCCAACTCCCCCCGGTCCTGATGGCGGCTATCACAGACTAGGCAACCAACCTAACATTTACATAACAAACTCTTTTTAGATAAAATTAGTTTCTTAATATCAAATAAGTTTCAATTCATCAGATGAAATAGATAAATAAACCAGAATCATGTGGAACAACAGTAATGTTAACCCAACACAGCCCAACCATCTTGGTGGTCACTTAGTCAAGAAGCTTCTAAGATTATACCCAAATCTGACTGAATAAGTCAACAAACATAAGTCGGAATATGATAGAAATACTAAGATAGGAAGGAGGAAAGGCAGGCCTGCGAATGTTCGTGCAGCTACCTTCCTACTCCCATTTCTACACTCTTACAAAATGCTGGGAACTCTCATGTCCGACTACCTCGGCGCACTTGGATCTGCACACATGGTGCGGGGGTAATGTGAGTACGCCACCCCGCAGTAAGTAACGTAAAGTAAATAAGGTCTAGTTGTAGTGACGTACGCATTTACAAGATGCATATCATGAAATCAGGAACAGAAACATCAAGTAGAAACTGCATTTTTGAATCCAGCTCTTTGAAATCATTTATTCGATCATATTTTCAAAAGAGTTTAGTATAAAGCCCCCCGCGCCGGAGATGAAACAATTATTGTCATAAAACAAGCCTCGTGCAAAGTAATCACTCAACAGTAAAGCCACCTCGAGCAAAGTATACTCAAGTAAAGCCCTCTGGGCAAGTCTCTCAGTCATCTGACTTCTCTCTCGTCGCTCAGTACACACTCTCAGCACTCAGGCTCAATAAGATAGTCTTCAGAATAGTAATATAGTAATAATTATCTGCGGCATGTAGCCCATTTCCCCAATATATGAAATAATAACCGTGCGGCGTGTAAGCCGATCCAAGTATATAGTCGACTAGCTCACTGGAGGTGAGCAGACTCTGGAGGGCTCCTACAGACCCAAACTCATATCGCTGCGGCGCCAGCCGATCCATTATATATATAATGGTGCCGGCGTGCAGCCCTGATCCATATAGTATTGCTTACGGCGTCAGCCCAATCCTTAAAGTATACAATAATATTGCTTGCGGCTGTAGCCCGATCCATAATATATATATAATCGTCATGATGAGGTCCTCAACCTCTCCTCAGTCATTAACGCTCAAGCACTCGGGCATAACAGTGGAAATCAGGGACTCAGCCGAAACAGTTTTGCACATTTAAGAAGTAGAGCGGTAAAAACTAGGTTTAATTAATAAAAGGTAAAACATGGACTAAGGATATGCTTTCATCAAAATAGAGTGAGGAAATAGTAAAAATGCCCTAAGGGTCTCAACAAGGTCGGACAAGGCCGCCAAACATGGCCATAACATCCCATAATATAGTATCGAATCTATAAAATACGTGATATTCATAAGATTCAAATCAAAATATGCGTGTTAATAGTCGTATGGGACGGACCAAGTACAATCCCTACCGGGCAGCGCCCACACGCTCGTCACCTAGCATGTGCGTCAGCATCATTCATCAAAGCAGTTACAAGATACCGGGGTTTTTACCTTAGTCCAGATTTACAAATGGTACTTACCTCAAACCGGAGAATACTACTACCTTCGCGATGCCTTTTCCTCTCGGCCTCGGCCTCAACTCATCGTCGAATCTACTCAAAATCAGAATCATAACATTAGAATATGCTAGGGGAACGAAATGAAGCCATGCAAAAATAACAAATTAAACTCAAAATCCGAAATTAGCTCAAACCCGGCCCGGACCCACATCTCGAATTCGAATAAAATTACAAAACTAGAAAACCCATTCGCTCATGAGTATACCATATCAAATTCACCAAATCCGACATCATGGTCATCCAAATCCTCAAAATCAACTCTCAAATTTCTTCCCTTTCCCAATTTTAACCCCAAATTCCCAAATTAAATGATAAGAATCAAGACATAATCATGGTATTTAACCAATTTTGAGTAATAACACTTACCCAATCAATCCCTCTGAAAATCCCTTCAAAAATCGCCTCAACCTCTAGTATAATGGTCATAACTTTTTGTACCTAACTCCAAATTAAAATTGGTTTAAACTTCTGAAAACTAGACATCAAGGGATACAACTTTTATTTTTGGATCATCTTCAACTTCCTTATAGATTGTGAGATATACGCTTCCAAAGTCGGGTCAGTGCAGCAAAATTTACTCTATGCGATCACGTGAAGACTTACGCAATCGCGTAGCACAGTTCCATTTTTTCCAAATTTTCTCTATGCTAACATGGCCAGATCTATGCTAACGCACTGTACACCCCTGAAGCCAAAAACCACCAACTAGAAATAGCCTAGAAATTGTCCGAAACCACCCCGAAACTCACCCGAGGCCCTCGGGAACTCAACCAAACATGCCAACACATCCCATAATATCATTCAAACTTGCTCCAACCTTCAGAACCCTCAAAACAACATCAAAACATCGAATCACCCTTGGATTCAAGCCTGAGAATTCCAAAACTTTTTGAATTTTGAATTTGATTAAAAAGTCTATCAAACCTCGTCCGATTGACCTGAAATTTTGCACACACGTCACAAATGACACAACGGACCTACTTCACTTTCCGGAATTCCATTTCGACCCCGATATCAAAATTGCCACTGCCGACCGGAAAATGCCAAATTTTCAATTTCGCCAATCAAGCCTAAATCTACCACGGACCGCCAAAATACATTCCGGACACGCTCCCACGTCCAAATCATAAAAATCATAAAAATCCAAATCCGAGATCGAATACTAAAAATTCAAAACCTGGTCAAACCTTTCAAATTTAAAGCTTCAAACTGAGAATTGTTCTTCCAAATCTATTCCTATTATCCTGAAAACCAAAACCGACGATTTACATAAGTCATAATACAGCACACGGGGCTAGTCATGCCCGAGAACTGGCGAGCGAAATGCAAAAACTGAAAACGATCGGTCGGGTCATTACACAACCTCATTTCCTTCTCTGAAACAACGTTTAATTTTGATGCCAAATTGATGCACTTTGTCTTGTATCTGGAATTTTGAACTTTCCCAAAGTCATGTTGACCACCAGTAGTGAATCTAACTCTAAAGTTAGATTAGAACAGTTGTGATTGCAACACCAAGGGATACCTTTTAGGGTAGCTTGAACCTCTGAGTTATTGTTAGTTAAGAATTGGAGTAGAGAGGCAAACACCATGACCATGTATCAATTTCTTTTACTATAAAGAAATTTTTTTGTACTATAAATTCTCAAAACGGAAAAAGGTATCACTTTTCTTATGATAAAATACTATCTATCTTATAATAAATAAAACCTTATTTATAAACTCCCACATGCCATGTATATAATTTAAAAATTATCATAACCATATAAAATCGTATATATCAACTTTTACCGAAAATGATTTACTTCAAAGAAAATACATATCAAGCCAATATATAGTAGTTCTGAAATTCTTCAAACTTACAGGTCTTACATCCATATCTTTATGTATAATTAATCCCTTCCAACTCATATATATGAATTACTACGACTTATCCTAATATTAAAGTACGGGATGTAACACTAACAATACCACCAGCTCCTGCTTTGGCCTTGTTGACCATGAAGCTACCATCAGTGTTTAACTTCCATGTATCTCTTTCAGGTATTTCCAGATAACCAACGAACTTTTAAGTCTTGGTCTATAGTGTCACACCTCCTTTTACACACCCACCCCGAAGGAGAATGTATAAGGGAGTTTTTCCATTTAAAGTGATATTATTCGAAATGGGATCATTTATTTATTTTTAGAGTCGCCACTTGGGATAGGATTGGTTTTTGGTGTCCCAAGTCACCGATTTAATTTAAATCCCAAATCGAGGAAAATTTCGACTTCCCAATTGGAGTCTGCGAACCAGAAATTCTGTGTAAGGAATTCTGTTGACCCGAGGGAAGGTGTTAGGCACCCCCGGATCCCATGGTTCTAGCACGGTCGCTTAAATTATTATAAATGGCTAAACATCTGGTTTTATACACATTCCCACCTATAATGCAATTTTTGAGATTATTTACCGCTTTCAGTTGATTTTTAGGAAAGTGAACGTCATTTTAAGAACGTGTTTTTGGATCACGTCACATGAAATGCACCCGGATCCTCGACATATTCTTATTCAACGTTTTGGGATTTGGATTTGGGTTGCATGAAATGCACACCCGTATTTAGGAAGGTAAAATTATTAAAAGCGCGCCTAAAGCGACTAACGAGTTATTATCTTTGCGGGAGCCCATGAAATTCGCTAAACGGCACGCCCCAAATTCTAAGTATTTTAATTAAGCATTCAATGAGGGCCCCACAATTTATGTCTTTGTTTGGCGAGGCTCATCTCACTTATTATTTAAGGCCAACCTAAGCAAACTCGATTTTCTATTTATTTTTTGTCTCTAAAAGGGTCTAATTAATATACATCTATAAGTTCGGGTCTCGGGTTCAAGTCCGAATTCAAACAAAAGGGGAAACCCTCCTAATTTGAACCCGCTACTTAACTCGAGAACCTAAATTTCTATTTGCAAATCAATCCCCATATTCCTAATATAGTTTAAAGGATTTTTGGACTTAACAATTTTAGGCCTTGAACGTTAGCCCAGGGTTTGGTGAATGCTGCTGTGTTTTATTTAGAGCTGGCCCAACTTTGGGCTTCTGATATTGCCCTTGGGCCCAGGCTCAACATTATACTGCCTAGGCCTTGAAATGATTGAATTAAAAGGACAATGGGCCTGGCTATTTTCCGCTGGGCCTGCGTTGAGCCCAGTCTTTACAGTCCAGCTAACATGAGCCGAAGCTCAAT
>NW_017678885.1:15844-19362 GCF_001879085.1 Nicotiana attenuata
ATAGCAACATGAAACACCTGATGCACAATCGACAAACTGGGTGGCAAAGCAAGCTCATAAGCCACCTCCCCAATCCTCCGAAGCACCTCAAAAGGCCCAATGAACCGAGGACTCAATTTACCCTTTTTCCCAAATCTCATAGCACCCTTCATGGGTGAAACCTTTAGTAGAACCTTCTCCCCAACCGTGTAGGACATATTACGAACCTTCCTGTCAGCATAACTCTTTTGTCTCGACTGTGCTGTACGAAGCCGCTCCTGAATCACCTTCACCTTGTCTAAAGCATCCTGCACCAAGTCTGTACCCAAAAGCCTAGCCTCACCCAGCTCAAACCAACCAACTGGAGATCTACACCGTCTCCCATATAAAGCCTCATATGGAGCCATCTGAATACTCGACTGATAACTGTTGTTGTAAGCAAACTCCACGAGCGGTAGAAACTGATCCCATGACCCTCCAAAATCAATGACACAAGCGCGCAACATGTCCTCCAATATCTGAATAGTGCGCTCGAACTGCCCGTCCGTCTGAGGGTGAAAAGCCGTGCTCAACTCAACCTGAGTACCCAACCCTCGCTGCATGGCCCTCCAAAACTGTAAAGTGAACTGAGCACCTCTATCCGAAATGATGGAAACTGGGACCCCGTGCAGGCAAACAACCTCTCGGATATAAATCTCTGTAACCGCTCTGAGGAATAGGTTGTACACACAGGAATGAAGTGCGCGAACTTGGTCAGCCGATCCACAATCACCCAAATAGCATCGAACTTTTTCAAAGTCCGTGGGAGCCCAACTACAAAGTCCATGGTGATCCGCTACCACTTCCACTCTGGAATATCCATCTGCTGAAGCAAGCCACCCGGTCTCTGATGCTCATATTTCACCTGCTGACAATTGAGACACCGAGCTACAAATCCCACAATATCCTTCTTCATCCTCCTCCACCAATAATTCTGATTCAAATCCTGATACATCTTCGCGGCACCCGGATGAATGGAATACCGCGAGCTATGGGCCTCCTCTAAGATCAACTCCCGAAGCCCATCCCCATTAGGCACACATATCTGGCCCTACATCCTCAATACCCCATCATCACTAATAGTCACATCTCTAGCATCATCGTGTTGAACTCTGTCCTTAAGGACAAGCAAATAAGGACCATCATAGTGGCGCTCTCTGATGCGATCAAATAAGGAAGACCGAGAAATCACACAAGCTAAGACCCGATTGGGCTCCGAAATATCCAACCTCACGAATCGATTGGCCAAGGCCTGAAATCAACCGCAAGAGGTCTCTCCCCAACAGGAATATACCAAACTCCCCATATTCACCGCCTTCCTACTCAAAGCATCGGCCACTACATTGGCCTTCCCCGGGTGGTACAAGATAGTAATATCATAATCCTTTAGCAGCTCCAACCATCTCCGTTGCCTCAAATTGAGATCCTTCTGCTTGAACAAGTACCGGAGGCTACGATGATCCGTAAACACCTCACACGACACACCATACAGATAATGCCTCCAAATCTTCAACGCGTGAACAATGGCAGCCAACTCTAAATCATGAACATGGTAGTTCTTCTCATGGGGCTTCAACTAACAAGAAGCATAAGCAATAACTCTACCCTCCTGCATCAACACACACCCAATACCCACTCTCGAAGCATCACAATACACTGTATATGAACCTGAAGCTGATGGGAAAACTAACACAGGAGCTGTGGTCAAGGCAGTCTTGAGCTTCTGAAAGCTCGCCTCACACTTATCCGACCACCTGAATAAAGCACCCTTTTGAGTCAACTTGGTCAAGGGTGATGCAATAGATGAAAATCCCTAAACGAACCGACGGTAATAGCCCGCCAAACCAAGGAAGCTGCAAATCTCTGTGGCTGAGGACGGTCTGGGCCAACTCTGAACCGCCTCTATCTTCTTCGGATCAACCTGAATACCCTCGCTAGACACCACATGCCCCAAGAAAGCCACTGAATTGAGCCAAAACTCACACTTTGAGAACTTTGCATAAAGCTTCTCCTCCCTCAATACACAACTCTCAAATGCTCCGCGTGCTCCTCCCGACTACGCGAGTACACTAGAATATCATCAATGAATACTATGACAAACGAGTCAAGATAAGGCCGAAACACGCTGTTCATCAAATGCGTGAACACTACTGGAGCATTGGTCAGCCCAAAAGACATCACAAGGAACTCATAATGACCATATCAGGTCCTGAAAGCTATCTTAAAAATATCCGAGTCCCTGATTTTCAACTAGTGATACCCTGAACGGAGATCAATCTTGGAGAATACCCTCGCTCCCTGAAGCTGGTCAAATAAATCATCAATGTGAGGCAAACAATACTTGTTCTTGATTGTAACTTTGTTCAACTGCCTGTAATCAATGCACATCCTCATCGTGCCATCCTTTTTCTTCACAAATAGAACAGGCGCACCCCACGACGACACACTAGGCCGAATAAGCCCCTTATCAAGGAGTTCCTGAAGCTGATCCTTCAACTCTTTCAACTCCGGCGGTGCCATATGATATGGAGGAATAGAAATGGGCTGAGTGCCCGGCACCAAATCAATACCAAAATCAATATCCCTGTCCGGGGGCATGCCTGACAGGTCTGCAGGAAACACATCGGGAAAATCCCTCACTACAGGAACATAATCAATACTAGGAGTCTCTGCACTGACATCCCTCACAAAGGCTAAGTATGAAAGACAACCCTTCCCAACCATCCGCTGGGCCTTCAGAAATGAAATCACCCTACTGGGGACAAAATCAGTCGAACCTCGCCACTCAATCTGTGGCACACCCGGCATAGCCAACGTCACTGTCTTAGCATGACAGTCCAATATAGCACAACAAGGAGATAGCCAATCCATGCCTAATATCACATCAATGTCCACCATACAAAGCAACAAAAGGTCCACTCGGGTCTCCAGAAGCCGAATAGTCACCACACACGACCGATATACACGGTCCACAACTATAGTATTGCCCACCGGAGTAGATACACAAACAGATGAAATAAGTGACTCACGGGGCGTATCCAAATAACGAGCAAAATATGATGACACATATTAAAAAGTGGAACCAGGATCAAATAATACAGAGGCATCTCTGTAGCAGACCGAGACAATACCTGTAATCACAGCATCTGACACAATAGCATCTGGTCTGGCTGGGAGTGCATAGAAACGGGCCTGACCACCACCTGATCGACCTCCCCCTCTGGGGTGACCCCTAACTAACTGACTCCCACCTCTAGCTGCCTGAGCGGGCGGTGAAGTAACTGGAGCTAAAGTCGAGGGCTGACTCATCTACTGAGATGTAACCTCAAGAAGACGAGGACACTGCCTCCTTATATTCCCAAACTCTCTACACTCATAACAACTCCCTGGTGCTGGAGACGGGGACTGAAGGGAACCCCTAGCACCAGGACTGGCAAAAGAACCTGGTACGGAAGATCCATGAACTGATGAAGCACAAGACGAACTCTGGGATGGATGGG
>NW_017678886.1:0-792 GCF_001879085.1 Nicotiana attenuata
ATAGCCAATATGGGGATGGCCAAAAAGAAAAATGGGAAATGGAGGATGTATGTAGACTTCATAGACTTGAACAAAGCATGCCCGAAAGATTCATTCCCGTTGCCACATATCGACCAACTCATCGACGCAACGGCAGGGCACGAGTTGCTAAGTGTCCTAGACGCATACTTGGGCTATAACCATATACTCATGGAAGAATATGATAAGTAGAAAACCACGTTCATCACCCACAGAGGAACATATTTTTATAGGGATGGGTCGTACCACATTCTTTGCCTCCGTGATGATACTTGTTCGCCAGGTCATGAACGATCTAGATCAGTTGCAAAAGGGTCTTGCACGCAGGTCCGCGGCGACGCCGAGTGATGCCCCGCGGGCCCTAGGATTTGAAGCTTTGATGTACTCTTGAGTCTGTAGTTTTCATGTCTGGTTTTGTACTTTTTATTTCCGAGAAAGAAAAATAGTCTAGTAGCTTTGTAATTGCTTTTGTTGTTAATGAAAAGTTGAAGATTCCCAAAAAAAAAAAAATTGTTTCTTTATTTCTTGCATTTAAGTTCGCATTTATTTGCAAGAACTACGCTTGGTCTGATTCATGCGGGGTCATGATACGTAGGCAATCTCCATAGGATTCGACCGTAACCCTAAAGTGCGAGGAAAGAAAAACAAGAGAGAAAGAATTGGCAGAAAGAGAAAAAAAAAAATAGAAAGAAAAACCATGGCAAAAGAAAAGGAAAAGAAAAGAGTGGAAAGCAAAAGAAGAGAAAGAAAGACCGGGATAGACACATGACAACC
>NW_017678886.1:5026-8114 GCF_001879085.1 Nicotiana attenuata
ATCCTTGTTGATAACTGCGCCAAACATGAAATACAGTCTTTCGTGGATTGTTACGCAGGATATCACCAAGTGTTGATGGATGAAGAGGATGCCGAGAAAACAGCTTTCACCACACCATGGGGAACCTATTGTTATCGAGTCATGCCGTTTGGGTTAAAGAACGCTGGGGCAACTTACATGAGAGCCATGACCACGATCTTCCACGATATGATGCACCAAGAAATAGAGGTATATGTGGATGATGTAATTGTTAAGTCACGAACTCAGAGTGATCATGTTCGAGATTTGAGAAAGTTCTTTGAACGGTTGCGCAAGTATGATCTGAAGTTGAATCCAGCTAAATGTGCTTTTGGAGTCCCATCAGGCAAGCTCTTGGGTTTCATAGTCAGCAGGAGAGGTATTGAGTTGGATCAACAAAGATAAAAGCCATTCGAGATTTACCTCCTCCAAGAACTAAGAAGGATGTGATGAGTTTACTGGGCAGGTTGAACTATATCAGTCGATTCATCGCTCAATTGACTACCACTTGCGAGCCCATATTTAAGTTGTTGAAAAAAGATGCGGCCATCAAATGGACGCCTGAATGTCAAGAGGCCTTTGATAAAATCAAGGAGTATCTGTCGAACCCTCCAGTATTGGTCCCGCCGGAACAGGGGCGACCTCTCTTTTTGTATCTGACAGTGTTGGAAAATTCTTTTGGCTGTGTCCTCGGGCAACATGACATAACTGGAAGGAAGGAGCAGGCAATTTACTATCTGAGCAAGAAGTTTACTGGCTACGAGGCCAAATACACCTTGTTGGAAAGAACATGCTGCGCTCTGACGTGGGTTGCCCAAAAGCTGAGACATTATCTTCAAGCCCATACCACCTATCTAATAACCAGGTTGGACCCTTTGAAATACATATTCCAGAAACCGATGCCCACTGGGAGGTTGGCAAAATGGCAAATCTTGCTCACTGAATTTGACATGGTCTATGTTACTCGCACGGGAGTGAAAGCCCAGGCCTTGGCGGATCATTTGGCTGAAAACCCGGTCGACGAGGAATATCAACCGTTAAGCACCTATTTCCCAGATGAGGAAGTAAATTCGGTGGAAGCCATCTCTGAGGACACTCGTGCTTGGAAAATGTTCTTTGATGGAGCAGTAAATGCGAGGGGTGTAGGTATTGGGGCAATCTTGATATCACCCAATGGTCAGCACTACCCGGCTACAGCCAGGCTCCGTTTCTTTTGCACAAACAATACAGCTAAGTATGAAGCCTGCATCATGGGCATGAACATGGCAATTGACCAAGATGTTGAAGATTTATTAATCATGGGGGACTCTGACTTGATTATCCGACAAGCCCAAGGAGAATGGGAAACTCGAGATGTTAAGCTCATTCCTTATCAACAGCATGTGGAAGATCTCACCAAACGCTTCAAGTCGGTAGAATTCAGGTATATCCCTCGGTGTCATAATGAACTAGCCGATGCACTTGCCACTCTAGCTTCAATGTTGCCTTACCCAGGCAATGCCCATATTGACCCTTTAGAGATTCAAATCAAAGAAAAGCACGGGTATTGCAATACGGTTGAGGCAGAATCTAGTGATCAGCCCTGGTATCATGATATCAAGAGATTTCTAAAAACACAGGAATACCCTGAGCAGGCCACTGGAGATCAGAAAAGGACCATTAGACGACACGCGAGTGGTTTCTTCTTAAGCGGTGACGTTTTGTATAAAAGGACTCCAGACCTCAACCTGTTAAGATGTGTTGACGCCGAGGAGGCCGGAAGAATTATGCATGAAGTGCACGCAGGAGTATGTGGACCCCACATGAATGGTTATGTGTTAGCAAAGAAAATTTTGCGAGCTGGGTATTACTGGATAACCATGGAGAAGGATTGTTTCAGTTTTGTTCGGAAGTGTCATCAATGCCAGGTGCACGGCGATTTGATTCATGCGCCTCCGATAGAACTTCATCCGATGTCAGCACCTTGGGCGTTTGTTGCTTGGGGCATGGATGTCATTGGGCCAATCGAGCCGAAGGCCTCAAACGGACATAGGTTCATATTGGTAGCAATTGACTATTTCACAAAATGGGTTGAGGCCATCACTCTCAAGACAGTCACCAAGAAAGCTGTGGTAGACTTTGTGCACTCCAATCTCATTTGCCGCTTTGGCATTCCTGCAACTATTGTTACCGACAATGCAGCTAACTTGAACAGTCGCCTGATGGAGGAGGTATGTGAACAATTCAAGATAACACATAGAAACTCAACTCCTTACCTGCCAAAAGCCAATGGTGCTGTCGAGGCAGCAAATAAGAACATCAAGAAGATTCTGAGGAAAATGATTCAGAGCTCCCGGCAATGGCATGAAAAATTACCTTTTGCTTTACTTGGATATCGTACCACAGTACGTACTTCAATTGGAGCAACACCGTACCTGTTAGTTTACGGTACTGAAGCAGTCATACCTGCAGAAGTGGAAATTCCTTCACTCCGGATAATCGTTGAGGCGGAAATTGAGGACAGTGAATGGGTTAAAACTCGACTAGAGCAATTGTCATTAATTGATGAGAAACGAATGGCCGCGGTTTGTCACGGACAGCTGTATCAACAAAGAATGGCCCGTGCCTATAATAAGAAAGTGCGTCCCAGGAATTTTGAAGTAGGTCAACTGGTACTCAGACGTATTTTACCTCATCATCAGGAAGCAAAAGGGAAATTCGCTCCCAATTGGAAAGGTCCATACATCATCCGAAAAATATTGCCAAGAGGAGCACTGTATCTGGGAGACATCGAAGGGAATGATCCTGAGACAGCAGTCAACGCAGATGCAGTAAAAAGGTACTACGTCTAAGCCTCTGCGGCGATGGCTTTTGTGCAATTGAGATGACGAAGGCTTTTCTTCTCGCTACCCAAACACTATTAACCCTTCGTAAACCCATTTGAGCCGGTTACTCTTCTTTGGCCACCCTCTTTGGAACCCAGAAGTACGAAAAGAAAAGGAAAAAAAAACCAAAAAGAAAACAAAAAAAAAACAACAAAACCAAACCTGCCTGAACTACGTTTGACTTGATCCCGAAAGGGTACGTAGGC
>NW_017678886.1:8598-10263 GCF_001879085.1 Nicotiana attenuata
CTTATTTCAGTTTGATTTCGATTAATTTTAGGTGATTGGTTATAGCTGAGGTGTTTCGTTAATTAACCATGGTTCAATCAAAAGGATAGGATAGTTTGATATATGGTTAGTAATTTCAGGGGTAGTTCAGGGGTATTTTGGACACTTTAAAATGGGTTTAGAATACTGTAGATTAAGATAGAATTCCCTAGAATCTTCTAGAATAGAGCTTTAGCTATAATTTCAAGAACTTAGGATAATAACTTAGGCAACAAGTCAAAACATTAGGGGTTAATGAACAAAATCTGAAAATAAAAAGGGGGGAAATTGAGTGAAGGAATACCAGAACCTTCCTGCCCTGTTCCTGTCTATAAAAGGCACCTACCTGCCTTCATTTGCAAGTTACACACACCTGAAAAATTCCCAAAAGAGTTCCAGCTTCTAAAATTCCCCCCAAAACATTTTCTGCAAGTTCTAGCATCAAAAAAATTTGAATTTCAAATTCAAATACTAAAAAATCTGAACTCAAAAGTTCAAAATTTCATCTCAGATTCAGTTTTTTCTTCAGAAAACCAAAAAAAAAAAAGAGTAAAAGCAATAGAAACTCCAAAAACACTGTTCTATTGGAATTTCCTAGGTCAATCTCAAAATATTTTGGCTGTTGATTCACATCCATAGCATAGGAAGGATAAAAATGGCTTGAAGGTCCTGGTACTTGGCTACTGAAGTCGCAGAAGTAATCCTGGGTTAAATTTCAAGTTTGTTAGGATCTCAAGTGTTGGAAATGAAAGAATGAAATGATGTTTATTTGCTTTCCCTTGTTCAAACTCATACTATAGTTAGCTAGATTCAGAATTTTACTATATTTTTCGTATGTAATCAATTAAGGACTGCCTAGAATTATGATATGATGACTGTTACGCTAGAGATTAATTCGTCAGTACATTGTGGTTATTTGTATTGGACTGTTGAAACAGGATGGACTTGTAGTACTAACTGTAATGTAGTAAACGTCAGTCGAGTTACTAGATTAATTCGAGGTTCGAATTTAGATTAGGGTATTATTTGGTTGAAGAAGCTGTGCTTCAGGTTTGTAAATCTGCTACTAGCCATAGTGCATTTAAATCCAGCACAACTACTAGTTCTAGTTGAGTTATAGTAATTGATAAAAAACAAGTATCAAAAATGAGTAAAATTTGTAGTTCAATTTGAATCCCAGTTACAGTAGTTCAGTTTTCACATTTTCATTTTTAATCAAAGTAGCATTTCAGTATAAACACTTCTGTTATCTACTTCTTCGAATATGTGTAGGAATTTGTTAATGCAAATTAGAGCAAAATTTAAAAAAAAGTTAATTTAATAGTTATTTGACCAACTGGATTTGAATTTTCCCTCTCCTTGATATTCCCAACTACTGAATACGTTTGGGCCTCAGTAGCACATAGGCATGGCCCAGTTCCAATCTTCCCCATCTCACTAATTGGGCCTGCGTTGAGGCCTAGAGTTGGTAACAGCTCAACAAAATGACAGACTGTGTTTATAATATGTTGGGCCAAGTTCAAGATTCGAAGGCCTGAATGAACATTAAATCTGAGATTAATTTTTGCAACATAGGTTTTGGGCCTTCTAGTTAAGTAGCATGCTTGAATTAAGAGGTTTACCTCTTGTTCAAGTGTGGACTTGAAC
>NW_017678886.1:11752-19357 GCF_001879085.1 Nicotiana attenuata
AAAAACCGAGTAGCTTTTTCTTTCCAAATCCCGGCCAAAAAACCGAGGATCTCCCGGCCAAAAAACCGAGGATCTCCCGGCCAAAAAACCGAGGAGCCTTTTCTTTCCAAATCCCGGCCAAAAAAACCGAGGAGCCTTTTCTTTCCGAATCTCGGCCAAAAAACCGAGGATCTCCAGGCCGAAAAACCGAGGAGCTTTTTCTTTCCAAATCCCGGCCAAAAACCGAGGATCTCCCGGCCAAAAAACCGAGGAGCCTTTTCTTTCCAAATCCCGGCCAAAAAACCGAGGAGCCTTTTCTTTCCAAATCTGATAAAAGTCACAAGCTCCGCTGATCCTGTTTTGACTCAACGCTGCATGAAGAAGTAAACACCTACAACCTGCGAGCATCAAGATTCAGATCGAAGTCCACAGCAACATCATCTAAGACTCAAGATCAAGTTTCAAGAGAATTATAGATAGGAATCTTGTAACTCATAGTTGATAGGCATAACTAGCTTAGCTTTGATTTTCCTTTTGGTGTAATAAGGAGGTCAGCAAGCAGTAGCAGCAGCAACAGCAGCTCCTGGTAGTCCCAGCTACCAGACCTTCCAGAACTACACTGACCTGATTCCTTTATAGCCAAGGATATGTAGGCAACCTTTGAAGCAGGTTTCGGTCAGACGGTTTTCAAAATGCTTCTCATGGAGTGCTGAGTAGGCAAAAATCCTTCATGGTGCTCATTTATCTTTGCCCGAAAACCCATCGTGTCTTCGAGCAAAGAGGGGCAGCTGTGAGCACGTGATTTTTGCCATGCTTAAATTACTCCTATAAAATTCCTTAGAATTAGAATTTTTCTTTATTATTTGAATTTTTAGGAATTAATTGCATGATTCTGTGCCTTGTTTGCATTTTTATGTGCATTTTTAGTTGCCATAATTCATAAAAAGCTACAAAAATAGTGCATTTGCATTTATAATTCGACTTTATATTTTTAGTTTTACTAGTTAATTACTATCATTAAAATAAGAGAAAAATAACAAAAATAGTCTTTTACAATCTTAAATTTTACATTTTACATTTTTTTGATTTAGTTTTCTCTTAAATTAGGAATTAGTTAATTAGTGGATTTAATTTGGGTCTTTTATTTTACACAATAAAATTAGAAAATTCGAAAAAAAAATAATAAATAACATGTATATAAGTAAAATACACAAAAAAAAGGGAATAAATGAGAAGGCTGGCCATGTTTGGGCCATTTTTACGAAAATCCCAGCCCAAATAATCCCGGATACCGGTCCATATAACCCAAGTGCCAACCCCAAGTATCCGGTCCAGCCCCAACACCTCCCAAAACGACCCTGTTTCATTACCTTTTAATCACGACCGTTGGATCTCATCAATCCAACGGTTCGGAACTAACTAGGTTATTTAATATATAACTGTCCTAATAACCCCCCTACCCCTCACTCATCGTCTCTCATACACCCCTAATATACACCACTGCCTTCCGCCGTCCCCCGCCGTCCGCCGGCGGCCAAAAATCGCCCACGGCGGCGGCGGAGCTCCAAATGCCTCCAAATTTTCACCATAGAACCCCCGTCCTCTCCTCTTTCTAAGCCTCCAAACCTTTGCCCTCGAATCCCAACCAAACGCCTCAAATAGGTGAAACCCTAGGCGCCGCCACCACCGTGCACGACGGCGCCGTCCCCAATCCCTACCAAATTTATACCCTAGGCTTGCCTCTACTCCCACATCACCAATCTACACTCCTTACTCTTCAAAAATTCCCCAATTTCTCAAATCTTGAATCTGAAATTCGGAAATTGAGCGGGCATCGTTTCATCTCTGTCTTCTCGGCAAGTTTTAGGCACAGCTTCACTACGAGCTAATATCATTTGATTATTCTTGACAAAGAATGGTCGATTGATATCATCCCGTAGTCGGAATTGTGAAGTCAGTCTTGGTTCGAAGTTTTAAAAAAAAATTGGTAAGTCTTCTGATTTAATTGTTTGTCTATTTTGTTCATTTTCTTTTAGTTATGGTGTGTTATGAAAATTGTTCAGGGCCGTTTATTTCAAAATCAGTAAACTCTTTAAATTTTCTGATTTTTTATTAGTTTAATCTCGATTTGATTGTTGTTTTATTTCTGTTAGTCTAAATGTTTAGGTGTTAGTTTAATTTTGATTAGCTTAAGTGTTAGTTTAGTTGGATTTTTCTTTTAGTTTGATTCTGATATGTTTGATTTTCTTTTAATGGTCATAATTTGTTCGTCTCTTAATCTAGTTGTGACTCTGTTTCAGTAATTGTTTGTGTTTGTTAATCTAGTGTAAATGAGATTGATTTAGTGATTGTTTCCTTTAGCTTAATTTTGACTCTGTTAGGTGTTGATTGATCTTATGAGCTTCTTTAAACTTAGTAAATTTATTGGTGCATTACTTCTATATGATTAATTGATCTCTAGGTAGTCTCGTTAATCCTTGTTCAATTTTGTTTTTATTATTCTGTGTTTAGTAATTCTTTATTTCAGTTTGATTTCGATTAATTTTAGGTGATTAGTTATAGCTGAGGTATTTTGTTAATTAACCATGGTTCAATCAAAAGGATAGGATAGTTTGATATAGGGTTAGTAATTTCAGGGGTAGTCAGGGGTATTTTGGACACTTAAAATGGGTTAGAATACTGTAGATTAAGATAGAATTCTCTAGAATCTTCTAGAATAGGGCTTTAGCTATAATTTCAAGAACTTAGGATAATAACTTAGGCAACAAGTCAAAACATTAGGGGCTAATGAACAAAATCTGAAAATAAAAAGGGGGGAAATTGAGTGAAGGAATTCCAGAACCTTCCTGCCCTGTTCCTGTCTATAAAAGGCAGCCTACCTGCCTTCATTTGCAAGTTACACACACCTGAAAAATTCCCAAAAGAGTTCCAGCTTCTAAAATTCCCCCCAAAACATTTTCTGCAAGTTCTAGCATCAAAAAATTTGAATTTGAAATTCAAATACTAAAAAATCTGAACTCAAAAGTTCAAAATTTCATCTCAGATTCAGTTTTTTCTTCAGAAAACCAAAAAAAAAGAGTAAAAGCAATAGAAACTCCAAAAACACTGTTCTATTGGAATTTCCTAGGTCAATCTCAAAATATTTTGGCTGTTAATTCACATCCATAGCATAGGAAGGATAAAAATGGCTTGAAGGTCCTGGTACTTGGCTACTGAAGTCGCAGAAGTAATCCTGGGTTAAATTTCAAGTTTGTTAGGCTCTATCGGGTCTATTTTGGGTTTTTGTTGGTGTTGTTTCTCCTTCATTCATTCCTGGACTTGGTGATGCTGTTTTGGATTCAAAACTGATCCTACATTGTTGATTTCATTGCTGATTCCTGTTGCTGTACTGCTGAGAAATTGCTGACCATACCTTCTTCTCTTGTTTGCTTTAATTCCAGGTACACTCCCTGTAGATCTCAAGTGTTGGAAATGAAAGAATGAAATGCTGTTTATTTGTTTTCCCTTGTTCAAACTCATACTATAGTTAGCTAGATTCAGAATTTTACTATATTTTTCGTGTGTAATCAATTAAGGACTGCGTAGAATTATGATATGGTGACTGTTCGCTAGAGATTAATTCGTCAGTACATTGTGGTTATTTGTATTGGACTGTTGAAACAGGATGGACTTGTAGTACTAACTGTAATGTAGTAAACGTCAGTCGAGTTACTAGATTAATTCGAGGTTCGAATTTAGATTAGGGTATTATTTGGTTGAAGAAGCTGTGCTTCAGGTTTGTAAATCTGCTATTAGCTCTGCATTTAAATCCAGTACAGCTACTAGTTCTAGTTGAGTTATAGTAATTGATAAAAAATAAGTATAAAAAATGAGTAAAATTTGTAGTTCAATTTGAATCCCAGTTACAGTAGTTCAGTTTTCACATTTTTATTTTGAATCAAAGTAGCATTTCAGTATAAACACTTCAGTTATCTACTTCTTCGAATATGTTTAGGAATTTGTTAATGCAAATTAGAGCAAAATTTAAAAAAAAAGTTAATTTAATAGTTATTTGACCAACTGGATTTGAATTTTCCCTCTCCTTGATATTCCCAACTACTGAATACGTTTGGGCCTCAGTAGCACATAGGCATGGCCCAGTTTCAATCTTCCCCATCTCACTAATTGGGCCTGCGTTGAGGCCCAGAGCTGGTAACAGCTCAACAAAATGACAGACTGTGTTTATAATATGTTGGGCCAAGTTCAAGATTGGAAGGCCTGAATGAACATTAAATCTGAGATTAATTTTGGCAACATAGGTTTTGGGCCTTCTAGTTAAGTAGCATGAATTAAGAGGTTTACCTCTTGTTCAAGTGTGGACTTGCCGGAGCCCAAATTCCTTGATCACATTAAATAAA
Organism: Nicotiana attenuata; assembly: GCF_001879085.1. Lineage (NCBI taxonomy): Eukaryota > Viridiplantae > Streptophyta > Magnoliopsida > Solanales > Solanaceae > Nicotiana > Nicotiana attenuata. The sequence continues at coordinate 16,129 of NW_017678886.1, forward strand.
TAGTTCTAGTAATATCAACTTATTAGTACCCTTTAGAGACAAACCCAGTAGAAAATCATAGTTTGCTCTAGGACGGCCTTTAAATAATTAAATGAGGTGAGCCACGCCAAATAAAACCCATAAATTGCGCGGCCCTCATTAAATGCTTATATTAAAATACTTAGAATTCGGGCGTGCCGTTTAGTGAATTTCACGGCCTCCCGCAAAGATAATAATACGTTCGCCACTCTAGGCGCACTTTTAATAATTTTACCTTCCTAAACTCGGGTGCACATTTATGTGACCCAAATTCAAATCTCAACGATGTCGAAATGTGTCAAAAACCGCGGGTGCATTTATGTGACGTGGTTCGAGACGCATTTTCATGACGTTGCAATTCTCTTTAAAAATAAATAATAAAAGCGGTTTAAATTTAAAAAGCACATAAGTTAAAACATATATAAAAATCAGATTTTAGCCATTTATAATAATTTAAGCGACCGTGCTAGAACCACGGGATCCGGGGGTGCCTAACACCTTCCCTCGGGTCAACAGAATTCCTTATTCAGAATTTCTGGTTCGCAGACTCCAATTGGGAAGTCGAAATTTTCCTCGATTTGGGATTTAAATTAAATCGGTGACTTGGGACACCCAAAAGCCAATCCTTTCCCAAGTGGCGACTCTAAAAATTGAATAAATAATCCCATTTGGAATAATGTCACTTTAAATGGAAAAACTCCCTTATACATTATCCTTCGGGGTAGGTGTGTAAAAAGGAGGTGTGACAAAAGGTATTTTTGAAAAGTGCACGGCCGCAAACCACGTAACCGCTAGGTGTGTGCTTTGTGTGAATTTTCTAGGAGTGGAGAAAGTGAAACGAAATGACAATTTATATAAAGCAATAAGTATAGATAAACAATTCATATAAAATAATTTATCACATAAGGCAACTCAGTTAAGAATCATAAACAAATTAGAAACACACAAATAAATTTTATTATTAACCTAAGTTTGTTATGGTTTAGAACCTAGAATCCCTAGCAGAGTGGCCATGCTGTTATACCCCATTTTAACACGGGTCAAATTAGAGTATAACCTATAAATTCTGAGGTTAATTAATTAAAGAGAGTTGCCACCTAATTATTTTAAAGGTTAATTAGGACACCCATTTACTAAATAATGGTTAAAGTTAACTCTATTTTTACCGACTGCTTAACCTTAAAATTATGGGTAAGGGTTCTAATTTATCTTATAGAGAAGGTATTAAGCACTCTATATGATCCATTAAATATAGTTAACCGGCCAAACTTAGGTTAATTGATTGCACTAAACAATAAGTGTAAATATTCAAATATTAAATATTCTACAGACATTTAAATAATTCAAGAACCTCTAAAATTATTAGCCTTCTTTAAAAAGGTTAGAAATTGATGTCAAGTTAATTAGGAGTTTAACAGCTAAAGGATGATGGTTTTGTTTGAAATCCATTAAACTTAGTTTTTAAAAAAAAAAATCTTGGTTAAAAATACACCAAAGCCAAAAGAACTTAGACGTTAGAAAAGAACTATTATTTTGGTTAGAAACTCAAACCTGGATACATTATTCATATCAAAAGTTTTACCAAGACCCTGGCAGACACCAAATGTATGAGTGTTCATGGGTTAGAAAGTAGAAATAAAGAGAAGGTTTCAAGTCTTCATCTAAGTTAATGTTAGTCCTATATGATGAATGAGTACTCTATTTAGCAGAAATACTAAATAATTAAATAAACTTAATTACCAAAACCCATGCTAAACATGAGATAAGCACAAATATAAATAAATCAGTCGTAATCAAGAAGTTAGACAACATGGATGTAAAGAAAAGATAAGAAAGACGCCATAGGCGCCCCCAAGCGTTTCGCTTGTTTTCTTGCAATCGGGTGCATTCTAAGGAGGATGGTATAGGATGCGATGACTCCATGCTTGGGTAGGGGAGATTCTTTCCTTAAGACTCCATATTTTGCTCCAAGTATATATGCACAAAAAGAGAACAAAACAAGAATTAGAAGGGGAATTCGATTCTTAAGTGTGCATAAAGAAACCCGGACAAACGAAAACCAAAACAAATGAAACTACACAGTTATTCAAATTATAACAACTCATGAACTATACTTTGCAATTCTATGCCAACAGAATTGATATCTTTTCCTTTTCAAAGTGCAAATAGACTCTTTAAGTTAAGTACTATTCTTGTTTAAAGTTTCCTCAATCAATGGTAACAAAATTTACTACATAAACTGAAAAAGGCATATTTTAATGATTAAAAGAAAGATATAAGCCTGCCTTCTGTTATTGATACAAAAGCATATTTAAAATTCATATGACGTTTAGCTAGAACTTGATTATCTTAAAATCGGTATCCTAACAAAGACTTATACATTAATTAGTTCATCTATGTCATAAGTTGACGGGTAAGCAAGCAACATAAATTTATCTTCAAGTCCATTTTAATTATCAATCTGTAAAGGAGCAGATTCAGATTTATAACAAGACGAGAAAAGGAAATCAAACAAGACATAATCATACGCTTATACTGAACCAGTCATATATCAAGTTATCCATAATCCCAAAGAACCTAAACTTTGCTAACGGAAACAAATGCAGCAGTATTAAAGCAGCATCCCTTATTTTAGTAACATCTTATAGGAATATTCCGTGATTTCATTAGACTCGACCCCCTATATGAATAGTCAAAGACATGTTCGCACTTCCTTAAAGTCACTCCCAAATGAGCAAAACATATGTTAATATTTGAGAAAGATCTGTCAGCATCGATTTCATTACGAGCAAAAATGAACTTAGGGGAATCAGTTAATAGGTGATCGGGGCGTAAATTCTTAAGACGACCGGCCGGGTCGTCACATCATCCTACACTTAAACATTCGTTCGTCCTTGAACGAGCATAGAGAACATACCTGAAGTAGTGAAAAGATGAGGGTAACTGCTGCGCATATCCTGCTCGGTCTCCCAGGTCGCCTCCTCGGCCGGCTGACCCCGCTACTGAACCTTCACTGAAGCTATGTTCTTTGACCATAAGTTTCTGATCTGCCTGTCCAATATAGCCACTGGCTCCTCAACATAGGATAGATCCTTGTCCAACTGGACTGAACTGAAATCCAACACGTGCGACAGATCACCGTGATACCTCCGGAGCATCGAAATATGAAATACCGGATGAACTCCGGCCAAACTGGGAGGTAAGGCAAGCT
>NW_017678887.1:0-2544 GCF_001879085.1 Nicotiana attenuata
GTAACTCGGGAGTGTTTGGTAGCTGGGACTACCAGGAGCTGTGATTTCACTGTTGTTGCTGCTGCTACTGCTTGCTGACCTCCTTATTACACCAAAAGGAAAATCAAAGCTAAGCTAGCTATGCCTATCAACTATGAGTTACAAGATTCCTATCTATAGATCTCTTGAAGCTTGATCTTGAGTCTTAGCTGATTTTGCTGTGGACTCCGATCTGAATCTTGATGCTCGCAAGTTGTAGATGTCATTTCTTTCTGCAGCATTGGGTCAAAACAGGATCGGCGGAACTTGTGGCTTCAATCAAGTTTTGAGCAATCCACATCTCTATTTGCTTCAACATTTTGAATTCATTTTTTTTCTTTTATTCTTTTCTTTATTCTGGATTGAGATTCATTCCATTGGTCATTTCACACCTTGCGTCTTGAGGTTGACCTGCTTAAGATACCAAAACAAACAAACGAACGAAATTTTCTGCCCCAGTTTTCACTAGGAAAATTTCGTGAGTTAGTTGTGACACATATCTAAGCAATCAAATCAGGAATGTGTAGAGAGATCCTCGGTTTTTGGCCGGGATTTGGAAAGAAAAAGCTCCACGGTTTTTTGGCCGGGAGATCCTCGGTTTTTGGCCGGGAGATCCTCTTTTGGCCGGAATTTGGAAAGAAAAAGCTCCACGGTTTTTTGGCCGGGAGATCCTCGGTTTTTTGGCTGGGATTTGGAAAGAAAAAGCTCCACGGTTTTTTGGCCGGGAGATCCTCGGTTTTTTGGCCGGGATTTGGAAAGAAAAGGCGCCATGATTTTTTGGCCGGGAGATCCTCGATTTTTTGGCCGGGATTTGGAAAGAAAAAGCTCCACGGTTTTTGGCTGGGATTCGGAAAGAAAAAGGTCCACGGTTTTTTGGCCGCGATATTCAAGGAATGGGATTCTATGCTACCATGATTTGTTTGTCTTTTGGGATTTTCTTTTTTATTTCTTTTCTTCTTTCTTTCTTTCTTTTTTTTTTTGTTTTCTTTTCTTTTGTTTTCCTCTTTATATGTTTTCCTTTTTTATTTAGCGAAACACATGAAAGAATTTTGGGGGGGGGGGGGTAACTTCCTTTTTGGTCGTTTTCCTGCTGCAAAGCTGTTTCAGCGCTTGCTCCTTTCATTTCCAATGTTTTTGCTTCGAAAGCATCAACCACTATGGTCAGTCGGGATTGGCCTGACGCACTCGCTGAGGCTGGATTTTTCTTTGACTCTGACCAGGCGGAGCCCTGTGAAGCCGGTCCTGCCACCTTTTCTTTGTACTAGTTACGGAATCAGAGTTAAACCGAAAGGGATTCAAGGAAAAAGTATGCAAAAGGCAAGCATATGATTTTAAAGAGAAGCGTCCCTTTCGGGGGAAAATGAGGACTTATCTGGGGTACATGCTGGCTTCAAATGAACATGACATGCTTTTTGGACTGGATGCCCGACTCCCACAAACTTTCCAGCTTCCATTGTTCCGCATTTCAAAACCAGGGAACCTTGCCAGGAATCTTTCAGTGATGAGATGTCTTCTTTGGCCGTCAGCGCCCTTTACAGGTTTTCGCCAATCGACCTCTCTCATTTCTCTTCTCACCATCGCCCGATAGTGCTCTTTGCGAGTTTTCACTAAGCGGACTCTCTCATCTTCAGTTTCTCTACTCACCATCGCCTAATGGTGCCCGAAGGTTTTCACCGATAAGACTCTCTCATTTTATTTCTCTCAATTTGCATTGTGTCGGATTCCAACAATAACGTTTTCCATTTCCCTTCCTTTGCCAATTGATCAGAAGGACTTGGACAAGGTTTTGGGGTAAAAAGGATTTTGGGCGGAACTACAACTTTGGAACCATTTTGGCGGATTCATGGCCGAACCATTATATCATCTGCCCCAGTTTTATTTTTTGGGGAAAATGGGATTTTTGTTTTGGTGTGACTGAACCCCAGAGAGAGGCTGCCTACGTATCCTTTCGGAATCAAGTCAAACGTAGTTCAGGAAAATAATTTTGTTTTTGTTTTGTTTTGTTTTTTTTTGTTTTTTTTCATCATATCATATTTTTTTTTTCTTTTTCTCTTTTTCCATCATATTTTCTTTTCCTTTTCTTTTTTTCCTCTTTTTTTTTCTCTTCTCTTTTTTTTTCGATAATACTTCCGGGTTCCAAAGAGGGTAGCCAAAGAAGGGTAACCGGCTCAAATGGGTTTACAAAGGGTTGATAGTGTTTGGATAGCGAGAAGGAAAGCCTTCGTCATCTCAATTGCACAAAAACCAACACCGCAGAGAGCCTAGACATAGTACCTTTTACTGCATCTGCATTCACAGCTGTTTCGGGATCATTTCCTTTGATATCTTCCAAATACAATGCTCCTTTCGGCAATATTTTCCGGATGATGTATGGAACCTTCCAATTAGGAGCGAATTTTCCTTTTGCTTCCTGGTGATGAGGGAGAATGCGTCTTAACACGAGTTGTCCCACTTCAAAATTCCTGGGAGGCACCTTCTTGTTGTAAGCACGGGCCATTCTTTGTTGGTACAACTGCCCAGATGTGC
>NW_017678887.1:2554-3297 GCF_001879085.1 Nicotiana attenuata
TTGTTGGTACAACTGCCCAGATGTGCCCTGAGTACAGCACACTCTTTTGTTGTAATGTATGGACCTTTCCAAACCGCGAACCAATTTTCCTTCAATTGTTCCAATTCTTTGTTTTATTTCCTCAAGGTCACCTTCTTTCCATTTCGACCTTGATTCATGATTTCGAAATCTGACAGCGTTTTGGGGTCTAGGCATGAAGTCCGCAAGCATGTCATGTTATTTAAAGCTGCATTATTAGAACTAAAGAGAAGAAAATGAAGGAGAAAAATAGCAAAATCAGAAAGAAAAATGAACGAAGAAGTTTTGATTTCATTTTTTTGGAATTTTGAAGATAACAGGGTTCACATTCGGGAATTTAAAGACAAGAAACTACAGGAAACATCCGAGTTACACCCTGGAATAACTCGGGATGCAGAAAAAGTAGCAGGACGGGTCTACCGGGACTCCCGCCTGATCGGGAATGGCGTAGCCTTCCAATTTTGGAGTTTAGCATCTGGTCCCATGTAGAGCACCTCAGCGGTGCTAGTCCCTTCTCCCGGCTGGACCATGTGGGTTTCGTAGAGCATTTTCCTCATTACCCCACGTATTTCCTCACGTTCTTCAGCCATGAAAACCTCATCATCTTCCTCTTTACCGTATTTAGGCTTGACAAAAGTTTCATACAAATGTACCACCTCATAATCAGCCATTTTCATTTTTTGGAAGAACACTTCTGCTTCCTCAGCACTCACAGGCTTCTTAGG
>NW_017678887.1:4661-8229 GCF_001879085.1 Nicotiana attenuata
TTGCCTTTGGCCATTCCTCCAGACCCGCCTTGGATGGCTTGGGAGGTTGCTCTTATGGCTGACTGGCTCAAGATTCTACCCGTTTTTAGCCCATTCTCTACCATCTCTCCGATTTTTATTGCCTCTGCGAAAGGCTTGCCCATGGCTGACATCATATTCTGAAAGTAGTCTGCTTCCTGGGCTTGAAGGAAAACAGTGACTATCTCTACCTCATCCATCGGAGGCTTCACTCTTGATGCCTGTTCACGCCACTTAATTGCATATTCACGGAAACTTTCTGAAGGCTTTTTCTTTAGATTCGCCAAGGAGTTCCTGTTTGGCCCGATGTCTATGTTGTACTGAAATTGTCGAACAAAGTCTTGGGCCAGATCGTCCCAAATATGCCAACGCGAGACATCTTGGTCCATATACCACTCTGAAGCGATGCCAATTAAGCTTTCCCCGAAATATGCCATCAACAATTCTTCTTTGCCACCGACTCCCCGTAACTGATTGCAATACTTCTTCAAGTGAGCAATAGGGTCGCCGTGCCCGTCATACTTTTCAAATTTTGGTGTTTTGAACCCTGAGGGCAAATGTACATGCGGGAACGTACACAGGTCTGTACAGGAGACACACTTTTGCCCGCTCAAGCCTTGCATATTTTTTAAGCTCTACTCGAGGCTTCTCATTCTCTTTGCCATCTCATCTTGCTCTGGGGCTTTGGGGGTTTTGTCTTGCCCCGGTGTAAGCTCGTACGGTGGCTGCTGAGAGTAGGCATATTGAGTATAATGAGGAGGGTCAGCCTGAAAGACGGGATTTTGGAAAGTGAAGACTGAAGAGTCAACAACATGCTTGGGTAGTGATGGTTGTGTGGTTGCGGAGCAGGGTGGAGCCGTAAAGATGTTGGGAGCAGCTCCAGATGGGAACACCTGGGGGCGAACCTCAGAAGGTGTTCCTAGGAAGTGAGCAGTTATGGTAGGTTGCCCCAAAGGAGTGTTTGGGTGGCTGATGGGGACAGTAGTAGCACCTCCAGATCTAGGGAATAACTCTGGGAATCCGGGAATGGTGCTTGGAGGTTCTTTTCCGTTGTTCCAAGCATCCCACATTTCCATCAATCGTAGGCGCAAGATCCGATTTTCTTCAGCTGTAAAAGATTCAGAGGCCGGGACCCCCGAGATGGGGCTGTCTTCGGTCTGGGGATTGCAGGCAGAGTCATTTCAGACGACATCTCTGTATTTCCTTTGGATCTGGTGAAATAGCGATGTGAGGCCAGCTTACCACAAACCAACAACTATTTCTAAAAAGCTCAGCTGGAAATGGACAGCAACCACGGTTAGTTTTGAAACGAATAACAGATAGGTAACCACACATTGGAGTGTGATGCACCTATATAGTTAAATAAATATCTACATGTTTGCTTCGGTTGCATGCGTCATCCTGGCATTTCTCTTGTTTCTTTTCTTTTTCTTTCTCTTTTTGTTTTATTTTCTCTCATTTGCTTTCCCTTCTTCTCTCTTTGTTTCATTTTCCGCTCTTTTCTTTTCCTTGGCCATGCTTATTTTCTCTTATTGCGTTTCTTTCTCTCTTGTTTTTCTTTTATTTCCTCCCTTCGTACTTTCCCCTTTTTTTTTTCTCTTTTTTTTTCTTAGGGTTACGGTCGAATCCTATGGAAATTGCCTACGTATCATGACCCCGCATGAATCAGACCAAGCATAGTTCATGCAAATAAGGTAAAGAAACTAACTCTTTTTTTGAATTTTTGAAAGAAATGCTTTAGAAGGAAAAAGGGAAATATTTTGATTTTGATTTTCGATTTTGATTTTTCTTTTTGTTTTTTGAAAGAAAGAAAAATATATATTTTTTGGATTTTGAAAGTTGCCTCTTAATTTTCGGAAAAGGGACGCTTACGAAAAACGTTTTGGATTTTTTGAGAAAAAATATTTTCGGACTCAATTTTTAAAAAAAAATTTTTTATATTTTTTTTATTTATTTATGAAAGAAAGACATCTCAGGAGTATTTTAATGATTTATTTCAACCTAAAAGGAAAAGTGGCTATTTTTCAAAAAATTTATTTAAGCAAACAAAGACTCGGTTTTGCAGATACGGCCTTTCAGCACTTCGGGAAAGAAGATTTTAAGGTTGTGCCCGCTAACCATTGAAAATGACCCAAGGTGGCTGTTCTTGCAAAAACAGCCTTCCGGCGTCCTTTTGAGGACATTCGGCTTATTTTAAAACAAGAATGGCATCACCCGACTTATTTTGACAAAAATTACAATTTTGGTATTTTTGACTATTTTTTGCAAAAGGGTGGTTGGACCCGATGAGGGTTGCCTACGTATCTCACATCCGGTGAGAATCAAACCAGCGTAGTTCGGGCAGATTGAGAATTGAGTATACGAACTCTCTCTCTTTTTTTTCTTTTTATTAAAACTCAGACCATGAAGCTTTAAGGCAAAAGATAAACATTTTTGATTTTTTTTTTTGATTTTTTTTTTGGAATTTTCTTAAAAAAATGCTTTAAAAGAAGAAAGGAATTTTGTTTTGGATTTTTGATTTTGATTTTATTTTTGAAAGAAAAACTTCTGAAAATTCCTTTTGTTTGATTTGAACTTTGGGAATTTCAAAAGTAAAAAGAAAATATTTTTGTTTGATTTTCATTTGTTTTCTCTTTTTCTATGGAAAAAAGAAAATATTTTTGAATTTTGGATGTAACCTCTTAATTTTCGAAAGGGGGACTTCTTTAGGAAAAATATTTTGAATTTCTGAGCTTTTATTTATTTATAAAAGTACTTCTAAGGAAAAAGAAAAATATTTTTGGACTTCAAAATTTTTTTTTTCAAAATTTTTAGTGACATTTACAAAAAAAGACTTCTAAAAAAAATATGGGTATTTTTGGATCTTTGTTTCTGATTTTTTTTTTTGGATTTTCAAAATGAAGGAAACCCGTATTTTCGAATTTTGATTTTTTTTGATTTTTCCTTTTTGTATGAAGGACATTAGAAATAAGGAAACCATTTTTGAGTTTTAAAAACTTCTTTTTTTTTTTTTGTTTTAAGGAAAGATTTCTAAAGAAAGAACTAAAGGAAAATATTTTTGGGTTTTTGAAAATTGGGGTCGGAACCGATGAGGTTTGCCTACGTATCTCACATCCGGTGAGAATCAGACCCGCGTAGTTCGGTCAAAATTACCAAAATCAAAACTATTTTGACCAACAATTTTTCTTTCTATGTTTTCAAATATTTTCCTTTTGCTTTTTGTTTTTTGTTTTCATTTTTTAAAAATCCGGCAGCATTTCGGTACTATTTGGGTATTGGGGTTTTTTCAAAACAAATGGTTACCCTCCCTTAGTCCTAACACTGCTTATTTTTTCAATTTTCACTCATTTAGACGAGCCGGTCAACATGCAAATCCGAGCAAATAAATGCACAAGTAGCACGTAAGATGCATCAGGATGGTCAATTTATTTCAGGTCACCTGTCCTAGACGGACCCAACCCCTGTGTTGAGTCCCCTAAGTCAAATGCACATGATGCAAACAACCGTCCTACTAGGGATCCGGCATGAGGTTTTGTTCTTCTAGGTTTAA
>NW_017678887.1:9874-19357 GCF_001879085.1 Nicotiana attenuata
TAATAATATCTAAACCTGTGTGATATATCTCTGCAACATTCAATTAACATGAGTCTAAACATAACTCCAATTCAAAATCCATGACAAAACTCATATCATTCTGAAACTGTCCAAACAGTCCAAAAGTTCAATTAATTACAGCACGAGAACCTAATTACTTAACTAGGCTACACTACGAATGAATGCAGAAAAACAAAACAAGAGGAGCAAGCAGAGAACAGAATTGAAGTTGCAATGGGCTTCCATTTCACTTCTTAAAGCAGATATTACATCACCAAAGGTTCAGGACTTGTACCTGGAATTAAGGCAAAATAAGAGAAGAAGGTAGAGTCAGCAACTTCAACAGCAGTATAGTAACAGGAATCAACAGCTTGAGATTTATTGTAAACCCAGAAGCAATATCGAACAGCCCAGGACAAATTTCAACCAGTAAACCACCCGAAACAACTTGAATAAACCCAAACAAACTCGAAATACCCAGGACAACTTCTAAACTTCAGCAATCAGAAATATATCCCTATCTAAGCTAGAACTTTGAACTAACAACTGAAATTTAAAATTAATCTAAGGGGAATTTCAATGGAATAGTATTTTTGAGTTTTTGTGTTTTCTGTTATTATTTTTTTGGTTTTTTCTGTAGAATTTAAGATCTTAAGAGGAGGATTTGGGGAAAATTATAAGCTGGAAGTTTTTTGGAAATTTTTCAGAGGTCTAAAACTTGTTAGTGAAAGCATTTAGGGTGCCTTTTATAGGCAAAGAATGTGGCAGAATGTTATAGAAAGTTTTACTCATTTTTTCCTNGCTGATTTGAGTAACAAAGGGAGGTTCAGATTCATTTCAATTCAACAATTGCCAATTAAAACCCACATTTTCTATTCTGATGATATCTAAACTAATGGAATTCTACAAACATTTGGGGAATCGATTAAACTAGGGTAATCAAACCTATACTGAAACATCAAATACGAAAAAAAACTTACTATACTGAAATGTTACATTAAACAAAATGCTAAGATTAGAACTGAATTATAAAGCCATTTGCGTACTTGTCAGACTTAAACCAAACATTCCTGCTGAAATCTAAACTCAAACTTAACAATTTATTTGACATTGGTATGAGTACATATGCTCATTCTAAAGTTATTTCCATAATAATATCTAAACCTGTGTGATATATCTCTGCAACATTCAATTAACATGAGTCTAAACATAACTCCAATTCAAAATCCATGACAAAACTCATATCATTCTGAAACTGTCCAAACAGTCCAAAAGTTCAATTAATTACAGCACGAGAACCTAATTACTTAACTAGGCTACACTACGAATGAATGCAGAAAAACAAAACAAGAGGAGCAAGCAGAGAACAGAATTGAAGTCGCAATGGGCTTCCATTTCACTTCTTAAAGCAGATATTACATCACCAAAGGTTCAGGACTTGTACCTGGAATTAAGGCAAAATAAGAGAAGAAGGTAGAGTCAGCAACTTCAACAGCAGTATAGTAACAGGAATCAACAGCTTGAGATTTATTGTAAACCCAGAAGCAATATCGAACAGCCCAGGACAAATTTCAACCAGTAAACCACCCGAAACAACTTGAATAAACCCAAACAAACTCGAAATACCCAGGACAACTTCTAAACTTCAGCAATCAGAAATATATCCCTATCTAAGCTAGAACTTTGAACTAACAACTGAAATTTAAAATTAATCTAAGGGGAATTTCAATGGAATAGTATTTTTGAGTTTTTGTGTTTTCTGTTATTATTTTTTTTGGTTTTTCTGCAGAATTTAAGATCTTAAGAGGAGGATTTGGGGAAAATTATAAGCTGGAAGTTTTTTGGAAATTTTTCAGAGGTCTAAAACTTGTTAGTGAAAGCATTAAGGGTGCCTTTTATAGGCAAAGAATGGGGCAGAATGTTATAGAAAGTTTTACTCATTTTTTCCTTTTTAATTTCAGAAATTGGCTATTAGACCCTAATTTTGTGACTTGTTACCCAAGCTACTGCATTAAAATGCAGAAAACTTACACTAAAGCCCCCTTCTAGAAGGTCCTAGGGTATTCTTTTAACTACACAATGCCTATACTACCCTTACCTTTGTTCTAAAATTACTATGTCTTAGCAAACTAAGCCATTTTCACTGCCAAAATACACTGAAGACCCCCATGAAATTACTAACCAAACCCAGACCCCTTTTTCCTTAGTTAAACAAAATTCAACTATAGTTAATTAAAAGTTAAGCTATTCAGCTATAACCAATCAACAAAACTAAAACTAACAGAAATTCTAACAATCGAAATAAACTGTCAAGACTGGAAAACAATTCAAAATTAACTTTAAGAACAATTAGCAACATTAAAAGAAAAATCTAATTCAATTAACTAGCTAATACAATTAAAACCTATACTAACAAGCACTGAATCAAAGCAACAATTCAGGCAACAATTGAATCAAAAGAAATCATGAGAACAGATTTAAACATGAACAAAAATTAAACCAACAGAATCAAAGATAAAGCAGAAATCGAACAAAATTTCAAACTAATCAGAAAACCAAGAAGGACATTTACATATTTTAATTAGAAGATGAAAGATTAAGAAGGAACAGAAAGAAAAAGAAAAAAAAGAACTCACTGATTTCATCTTGATAAGAAAACCTTTCGAAACTGAGTTCCAGTTAATATTATATGTCTATTTCGTCAAAATAGACCTATAATATTAACTAGAACTCATTCGACCTTAAGAATCCCCAACCAAGCTCGAACCGCATGAACCCTAGATCCCCGATTCGGCGAGTTCTGGCGGGATTTGAGGAATTTTGGTTATGGATTAGGGATGAGGGAGGCCAGGGGAGTGTGGGGTGTGAATTTGGGCCGGTTTGGACAAGGTTGTGTTTTGGCCGGAAATTTCGATCTAATATTTGAGACGATTAGTAGTAATTCGAAGGAAATTACTTTGGGGGTTAGAAAGAGGGGGGAAAGGCGAGTCTATGGTGAAATTTTGGGGCCATTTGGAGCTTCGCCGCCGGCGGCGGACGGCGGAGGGCGGCGGAGTTAGGGTTTTTCCGGTGAGGTCTGAGAGAGATGAAGGGTAGGGGGTCCTGAGGGGGTAGGGGTTGTTCGGACATATATATATTAAGGGTAGGGGACTTCTGGACCGTCTGATCAATTAACCTCGACGGTCCAAATTAACCTAAGATGGAACGGCGTCGTTTTGTGGTGTAACGGGACTGGACCGGGTTATTGGGGTGGGTTTGGGCTAATTCTGGACGGGTTTGGGTTTAATTAATTAGGCTGGGTGATTTGGCCCAATTCTTGGCAGTCATTTTTCTTTATTCTTTTAATTGCTTTCTTTTATTGACTTGCTTTTGTATTTTATTTTTGTATTTTTTTATTTTTTCTGATTTTATAAAATGCCAAAACAAAACCTAATTAAACTATTTAACTTCTAAAAATTATTTAAAACTCTACATTTAACAATTAACAATTAAAAGTGCAAAGAAACTATTTTTTGTAATTTTCTTTAAATTTGTTCTAAAACTAATTAATACCTAATTAATACTAAAATTATAGAATTAAATCCCTAAATGCAGATGCATATTTTTGTGTTTTCATATGAATAAAAATGCAACCAATTAACACAAAAAATTAACAAAAAATTCACAAAAATTGTAAAATAATTAAGAAATCAATTATTCGAAACTTTTGGAATTAATTTGCTTAAGGCAAAAATCACGTGCTCACAATGACGCCTTTGAATAATGATGTGCAGTTTAGAGAGATCCTCAGGCCATGACATGGTGTCTTCAGGCTATGAGGATGATGCCTTCGGACTATGACGCCTTTGGACAAATTGGCTATACGTCAGCCCATGAAATGCAGAGACATGATACCAAAGGTGATAGCAAGACAAAGTTTAGTCTTGTGTAGAGTTTGGGGGCTGAGCTTAGCCCGAGGGAAGAAGATAGTGCCAAGTTTAGGATAGAGTAACATTTATGTAGGGAGGGACAACGCTTAGTCCCGTGAGAAGGCAATGCTTAGCCTTATGCAAATACAGAGGCAGGGCTTAGCCTCATGCAAGACTTGGGATAGGGCTTAGTCTCCTACAAAGAGAAGGCATTGATTAGCCTTATGCAAGAAGGGAGGCAGGGCTTAGCCTCATGCAAGATTCGAGACAGGGTTTAGTCTCATGCAAAGAGAAGGCAATGCTTAGCATTATGCAAATATGGAGGCAGGGCTTAGCCTATGCAAGATTTGAGACAAGGCTTAGTCTCATGCAAAGAGAAGGCGGTGCTTAGCCTTATGCAAATATGGAGGCAGGGCTTAGCCTCATGCAAGATTTGAGACAAGGCTTAGTCTCATGCAAAGAGAAGGCAGTGCTTAGCCTTATGCAAATATGGAGGCAGGGCTTAGCCATTTGAGACAAGGCTTAGTCTCATGCAAAGAGAAGGCGGTGCTTAGCCTTATGCAAATATGAAGGCGGTGCTTAGCCTTATGAAAATATGGAGGCAGGGCTTAGCCTCATGCAAGACTTGAGACAGGGCTTAGTCTCCTACAAAAATAAGGCAGTGCTTAGCCTTATGCAAGAAGGGAGGCAGGGCTTAGCCTCATGCAAGATTTGAGACAGGGCTTAGTCTCATGCAAAGAGAAGGCAACTCTTAGCCTTATACAAATATGGAGGCAGGGCTTAGCCTCATGCAAGATTTGAGACAGGGCTTAGTCTCATGTAAAGAGAAGGCGATGCTTAGCCTTATGCAAATATGGAGGCAGGCTTAGCCTCATGCAATATTTGAGACAAGGCTTATTCTCATGCAAAGAGAAGGCGGTGCTTAGCCTTATGCAAATATGGAGACAGGGCTTAGCCTTATGCAATTATGGAGGCAGGGGCTTAGCCTCATGCAAGATTTGAGACAAGGCTTAGTCTCATGCAAATAGGGAGGCAGGGCTTAGCCTCATGCAAGATTTGAGACAAGGCTTAGTCTTATGCAAGGAGATGACAGTGCTTAGCCTTATGCAGTAAACAAGTAGCAGATAAGAGTAGAATATGTCGTAGCTGGAGATATATTTGTGTCTGGTGGCCCGATTGATAGTGATTTTGCTGCGTGTATATTTGCGGATGCCCACTGTGCCTACACCCAAAGAAAAATCATGAGTTTTGTAAGGGGAGGTTGGTTCATGCCTTTATCTGCTGGCTGTGCTTTGCTCCATTCTGGAGGCCCTGTTTGAGTTATCCTAGGTAACACTTAGCTGTCACGGAAATAGAGTTTTCGAAAATACGCACTTATTGATGAAAATAGAGTTATTTTAGAAAACATAGTGAAATATCAAGTAATTTTAGATGAACTAATGACCGTAACACATTTCAGAGACATTGCAGCTTTCTTGTATTAGAATTTTGAGGGTCCTCCTTAAAATTCTGCCCCAGTTTGGTAAATGATCCTTCGCCGTTTTGCGTGCGACGAAACTTGTTGAACCCTCTCCGGAATTTTGAGAATCCTTCTCAAAATTGTGCCCCAGTTTCTTAACCAATATCTGACTATCTGGCATATGATGGTGTTGGCTGGACTTGTTCCGAAATTTTGAGGGTCCTCCTCAATATTCTGGCCTAGTTTCTAGTGCTGGGGGACAATGGATTATTATGGTATGACCGAACCCACAGGGCTGCCTACGTATCCCCTCTTAAACGGGAATCAGGTCAAGCGTAGCTCAATTACATCATATGAAGGAATGTAAACAATCTAAACATAGTATCTCTTGACTGCATCTGAATTCATTGGTTTCGGCCAAACTTCTCCAACCATTTCTGCAAGTATGAGTGCTCCTCCTATTAGCACCCTGTGAACCATGTAAGGACCTTGCAAGTTAGGAGAGAATTTCCCTTTGGCTTCATCTTGATGTGGAAAGATCTTCTTCAGCACCAACTGTCCGGGTGCGAATTGCCTTGGTTTGACCCTTTTGTTGAAAGCTCTGGACATTCTGTTTTGATAAAGCTGACCGTGACATACTGCATTCATTCTTTTTCCATCTATAAGGGCCAATTGTTCATAGCGGCTCCTTATCCATTCTGCATCGCTGAGTTCGGCTTCCTATATGATTCCTAAAGAAGGAATCTCTACCTCGGTTGGAATGACAACTTCGGTACCGTAAACCAATAAATAGGGAGTTGCTCCAGTTGATGTACGGATCGTAGTGCGGTACCCCAATAGAGCAAAGGGTAACTTCTCGTGCCATTGTTTGTGGTTTTCTACCATCTTCCTTAGTATCTTCTTGATGTTCTTGTTAGCGGATTCCACAGCTCCATTCATTTGAGGTCTGTATGCTGTGGAGTTTTTGTGCTTGATTTGAAGGTCTCACACATGGCTTTCATCAGATAACTGTTAACATTGGCGGCGTTATCAGTGATAATGGATTCGGGAACCCCGAATCGGCAAACGATACGGTCCTTGACAAAATCTGCGAGGACTTTCTTGGTTACAACTTTTTAGGATGCGGCCTCTACCCATTTTGTGAAATAGTCGATAGCTACCAAAATGAACCCGTGTCCGTTTAAAGTAGTGGGATCAATCGGACCGATGACATCCATTCCCCAGGCAGCAAAAGGCCAAGGTGCACTTGTTGCATTGAGCTCGTTTGGTGGTACCATTATCATGTCTGCATGTACCTGGCACAGGTGGCATTTCTGTACGTACCGGATGCAATCCGTTTCCATGGTCATTCGAAAGTATCCAGCTTTGAGTATTTTCTTGGCCAGGACAAAACCATTTATATGTGGTCCACAAGTTCTGGCATGTATCTCCCCAAGCAATCTATAAGCCTCCTTTGCGTCAACACACCTTAACAACCCCAGATCAGGAATTCTTCTATACAGGGTACCTCCGCTTTGGAAGAAGTGATTGGATAGCCTCCGCAGAGTTCATTTCTGAATATGGTTTGCCTGCTTTGGATATTCTCCCTTTGCCAAATATTCTTTGATATCGTGGAACCAAGGTTTTCCATCCGTTTCTTCTTCAATGTGAGCACAGTAAGCCGGCTGGTTATGGATTTTCACCGTGATATGATCGAAGAAATTCTTGTCTGGATGTTGTATCATTGATGATAAGGTGGCCAGTGCGTCTGCGAACTCATTTTGAATTCTGGCGTGTTTGAATTCTATCTTTGTTAATCTCTTCATTAACTCCTGCACATGATACAAGTATGGCAGTATCTTGGTGTTCTTCGTAGCCTATTCTCCTTGAACCTGATGTATCAGAAGATCCGAATCACCAACTACCAGCAACTCTTGTATATTCATATTTTTGGTCAGATTGAGCCCCATGATATAAGCCTCGTATTCTGCCATGTTGTTGGTGCACGGGAACCTAAGCTTCGCGGATACAGGGTAATGTTGACCTATTTCTGATACCAAAACTGCTCCGATGCCCACTCCTTTGAAGTTTGCAGCCCCATCGAAGAACATTCTCCAACCGTCGTAAGCTTCAGCAATGTCCTCTCCTACGAACGATACTTCTTCATCAGGAAAATACATTTTCAAGGGTTCGTATTCTCCTTCCACGGGATTTTCGGCAAGATGGTCTACCAATGCTTGTCCTTTGACCGCCTTCTGAGCTACATAGACAATGTCGAACTCACTTAATAATATTTGCCATTTGGCTAACTTCCCGGTCGGCATGGCTTCTGAAAGATATACTTCAGAGGGTCCATCCTGGATATGAGGTACGTGGTATAGGCACAGAAGTAATGCCTCAATTTCTGAGCTGTCCAGGTCAAAGTGCAACAAGTGTGTTCCAGCAAAGAGTATCATGCTTCATAAGGTGTGAACTTCTTACTCAAGTAGTATATGGCTTGCTCCTTTCTTCCTGTCTCGTCATGTTGTCCCAAAACACATCCAAAAGCTCTATCTAATATAGATAGATAGAGTAGTAAAGGTCTCCCAGGTTCTGGCGGGACTAGGACTGGTGGTGTGGACAGGTATTCCTTGATTTTGTCAAAAGCCTTCTGACAATCTTCGGTCTAACTTGTTTCAGCGTCTTTTCTCAACACTTTGAAGATGGGTTCACATATAACTGTGGACTGTGCTATGAAGCGGCTGATGTAGTTGAGGCGTCCTAGAAAACCCATCACGTCCTTCTTGCTCTTTGGTGGTGGTAATCTTGGATAGCTTTAACTTTGGATGGGTCCAACTCGATTCCTCGGCGGCTGACAATGAATCCCAGCAGCTTTCCTACGGGAACCCCGAATGCACATTTTGCGGGGTTCAATTTTAGATTGTACCTCCTTAGCCTGTCAAAGAACTTCCTCAGGTCTGTTATGTGATCTGCGGCTCTCTTGGATTTGATGATGACCGTCGACGCCCCCTTTTTCCCAAGAAATCGGGTTTACGACATTTTTTTGGAAAAGACAACTCTATTCCCATTTGGGAATTGGGTTTTGGAATTGAAGAGTCGCCACCTAATGATTATAGTGCATTAGGACACTTTAAGGAAGAATATGAGATGAAGCACCAGAGTTCGGGTAAGGGCTAGAAATTATCCCGAGGGGAAGGTGTTAGGCACCCCTCAAGATCCACTAGTGTGGTTCCCGCCATGCTACAGTTGTGACTTTAAGTGCAAACAACAAGTAAACAAGCAAGAATTACAAATACGAGGGGGTTTTCATGTAATAGTTGCAAATAATTTGAAATTAAACGAAGTTAAAGAGGCTGAAATTTGAGAAGAAAGTAGTTTTCGAAATAAAAATAAACAGATAAAGGGAGAGGGGTCCTATGTTTATAAATAATATGGATCACCCCACACAACACCCGGTAACCGTTTATACACGTGCTGTTATCGCGTGGTCATCATATCCATATCTACCCTTCCCACCCCATTAAGGTATTAAAGCGCGGAATGTCTCGTTACTTATTGCATGCTAGTACCCGTCCCAATCCTATCAGTCTCGGAGGCATTTGGACTAACTAGTCAAAACACATAATGCAAGTAAAGGGGAAAGCAAATAAGCAAGTAGGGCTCACATAAGCCTCCTAAAATCAGATAAAGCCATAGAGTTTAGCATGTCTTGCACGTACTGGTTTAGTCTTAAATTAAATTAAAGCGATAAGCGGACTGGTTCAACACATATTTTTGGACAGGAAGTCTACATTAGGCTTACTCGAATGCAGTTGTCTAAGACTGATCCAGTTGATTAGTAAACCTATGTCTTAGCTCTGGTTTCAGGAAAGAGCGTGATAGTTCAGAATCGGTATTTCCTATAGGCATGCTTTCTAGCCGTTTACTGATTTTAGGCACCTTTTACAGACGTTAGCAAGAGTGCAGAAATCCTACGAGCATGATATCTAGGATGCAATTGATTAAGGGTCCAGTTCAGTTTTTGAACCATAGCTCAAAACACATAAGGGGATATAGGAATGGGATTCATTACAAGAAATGGGCAGAACACATTAAGAAAGGAGCAAGTATTTATAGTTTGAAATTAGGCAGGGATGC
>NW_017678888.1:0-784 GCF_001879085.1 Nicotiana attenuata
CTCACATCACTCACAAGGCCTGAAAGCCTCCTCACGTCACTCAAGCCACCGCGTGGCATATAAAGTATCTCAGGCCCTCGGCCTCATATCACTCAGCATATCCTCACATATGGCCCTCAGCCTCACTCAGTCCGAAAATCATCACAAGCCCCTCGGGCATTTGTAAAATAGTAGTTCTCAGCCCAAAATATCATTTAGAAATATCATTTAAGTTTCAAATCTGTATAAAAGTGGCTGAGTTTGTAAAACAATAAGTATCAACAGAACTGAGTTTCAATATGAGTCAAAACAGTGAGGAAATAGTGATAAAAATCCCCGAAGGGTTCAAATAATTGGCACGAAGCCCAAATATGGCAATCAGCCCAAATCATGATGATAACAAATCAGTTTCAGTCAAATATGCAGTAAAATCATCAATCGGGACGGACCAAGTCACAATCCCCAGTAGTAAAAGACCCCGCGCTCATCATCCAGCGCGTGTCTCACCTCAATATAGCACTACGATGTGTAATCCGGGGTTTCAAACCCTCAGGATATCATTTACAATCATTACTCACCTCGAACCGGTGTAATCTCAAGCTCGCGAAACCTTTGCCCCTCAAATCGGCCTCCACGCGCGTCGAATCTAACCAAAACCACAACGAATACGTCACAATATGCTAAGGGAACAAAACCCAATCGAAAACAATCAATAACGGGCACAAATCCCGAAATTACCAAAACCCGAGCCCGGGTCCATTCTCGAAACTCAAAAACTTTTACACATCATCGGATTCCTATCTCG
>NW_017678888.1:3807-19356 GCF_001879085.1 Nicotiana attenuata
TATGGTTTATAAATGTGTTCTAAAGTTGACAAACGCAATGAAAGCATGCCTATAAGAGTTAATCGAATCTGAATCACCTCACTCGCTTATAAGTCTAAAACTAGCAGTAATCATGTATTACCAATGGCAGAACTTGTGCTCTTCTAAAACTCGCTTTTCCTTAATAACTGACAACCTTCTCTTAAATCAGTATGTAATCAGCTCATATTCTTGTTTCTGAAATCAGTAGATATCATGCCTATAGGTTTTCGTCTAACACTTAGGCAAGCCATAGGATAAACTTATAAACTGAATCAGGTGTTATTAGCTACAACCAGCAGGCAGGCCTGATTCGGGCTTCTTATCTGAACTATGTAATAAATCAGTCTGCCTCAAATCTTTAAGTTTTAATTAGACCTTAAACATTACGTGCAAGGCATGCTAAACTATATGCTTTCTTGGTTTAAAGGAGGTCTGTCTGAGCCTTTGTATTTGTTTATATGCTTCCCCAAACTTGCTATATGTGTTTTGTTTGTCGCCTTAGTATTTTTACCTTTTGAAACCACAAATAAGCCCAAAATTTCTTCCCTTTAAGATTTGTAGTCCCAAGTACCTCCGGGATTGATAGGATTGGGGAGGATAATAGTATGCAATAAGTAAATGAGATCATTCCATGCTTTAGTACCTTAAAGGGGTGGAAAAGGGTAAATATGGATATGATGACCACGCGATAACACCACGTGTAAGAATGATTACCGGGTGTTGTGTGGGGTGATCCATATTAGTAATAAACCTAGGACCCCCTTCCCTTTGTTCTTTGTCTCTTTTAAATCTTTTAAAACGTTTCTTCTAAATCAACTCTCTTTAATGCTTTCAGGCTTTGTTTATTTATTACCTTTATGTGAAAAATCCCCTCTTATTTGAAGTCCTACTTGTCTATGTGTTATTTGTACCTTAAGTCATAATAGCTTGGATTAATTTCAAGCCCTTACCCTATCTCTGGTTATCCAAAAATCAAGCTCTTCTAAAGTGTCCTAATGCATTTAAATCATTAGGTGGCGACTCTTCATTTCCATTAAACCCAATTCCCAAAAGGGAACGAGTTGTCTTCCCAAATGTCACAAACCCGATTTCGCGAGAAAAAGGGGGCGCGACAGCATGGCGACTCTGCTGGGGATTTCTTTTAGGCTTTTACCATTTCAAGCTATTACTATGACTTTACATTTCTTATATGCCTTTACTTGTTTAATCTCTTTAAGCATTTAATTCCCTCTTCTACTATGAAACTGACTTGTCTTTTTGTTTCTTTTTTTTATTTCTTTTAATGCTTTCCTTTATTGCATTCCTGTATTACTGTATTAAATTATTGTAATTATTATTTCTATGAACATGCAAATACATGACAACTTGTTTTAATTATTGCATAAGCATGTTTTCAACATCATATTCCACTCGTGCCAAATAAAGTACCATAGCAACGCTTATAATGAGTGGTTGCACTCTTCCGATATTATCACCCCCAAAATCCGGCAAAGGCATATTTGCGGTAAAACCAGTCGATCAACGGTGTAGTCGACGGTTCCGCGCCTTTCCCTCTTGAGTTGTCCGCTCAAGGGTACCAGTCTAATACCCCATAGAAACCTTACTTTGTTTAATTGTGCATGCATCATGGTCAAATCTAGCCGAGTCAGTTATGCTGTCCACATAATGACTCTTTAAGATAGCCTTGTCCAAAGTCCATTGGGTTTCCCCGAAACCCAAACGGATACTACCACGTTTTGTGCATTTATTTGGAGAACTAAATGCTTCTATGCCAATTATTGATATTTAGTAGTTGAGTCTGGTGGGGGTAAGGGCCTAACCTTTTATCTTGCAGAAATATGAGGCACGAAGTCCCCAAATTCGGCATGGTAACCAACATCCACCCCAAACTACTAAGCTGGTGGAAGGATTTTCACTCTAGTGATCAGACTCTCATTTGGAAATATTTGGGGAACCTACCCTCTCTCTTGGAAATTCAACTCAACAACAAGATCATAGAAGCTATTACTCTATTGCCGGACTGCTGAAGGAAATGAAGGCGGACATTTGGCCAGAGCCTATTTGCTACTAGGACTGCGCGAGCTAGGGGAGCTGTTCGATGGAGCCAACAATGCCGAGTCTAGGGAAGGTCCCTCTGGGACCAAATAGATAGGAATTTCTATTTCCGCTTTATAAAATGTAATAAGGCCAATGGCCATTAGTGATTTTTATTTTCTTGTTATTCAGTGTCGTTTTTGGGATTCGTCTACTTTTTATCAATAAAATGAGGCATTTACCATTCTAAGTTCTCCAAATTAACTTGTCGCTAGGCCTACCTCGGGCACAACGAGGTCCCCAAAAGTAGGACACGCTTTTTATTTCAGCACTACGTGTTTAAATATTACAACATTTTTTAAAATGATCCTCAATGACTTGTTACCTTTTGTTTTTACTTTTTTTGTTTATTCCCCTCCCCAAAGGTTAGTTCGTGAGCTCTGACAACGTCATCATATTTTACGAGATCTAGGGGCCCTCTACCTACTCCTCCTCCCAGTCCTGTCAGACACAAAAACAAAGGAAAAATGGAAGATTTGAACAACTCACCTGAACGGGTAGAGGTCACTCATGGCACTTTGGTACCCAAGGAAAATGCATCCCGGTTAGAACAAAAGCTGTTGAAGTTTCAGGAAGAACTTGATCAAGTCTGGTATTTGGCAAGTCTATCATTTTCCCTCACCACTCCAGAGGTTTCTTTCCCAAATACTCAGAATCCTGTGCCTCCGCAAAACATCCCAAAGCAACAAAACCATCCCGCTCCTCACCACCACTGCAATACTTGCCATACCTCAAATAATATCTCGCTGCTCATCCCAGAACTCCACAAATGACCACTGCCACACCAAACACAATACCCCTATCTACGTGGAGATTGTACCACACTCCACCCAACCCATCTCAAGCACACCCGAGTCCAATGATAAGGACTTGCTCATCAGAAATCTGGCCGGAGAGCTCAAAAGTTGACTAGCAGAATTCAAGGCGTTGAAGGTAGTAAGGGAATTGAAGGGCTAAACTATGAAGATCATTGCATACAGCCCGATGTCGAACTGCCCGAGGGGTACAAACCTCCCAAGTTCGAGATGTTTGATGGTACAGGGGATCCAAGGGTTCACTTGAGAACATACTGTGACAAGCTAGTCGGATTGGGAAGAGATGAGAAAATTCGCATGAAGCTTTTCATGAGGAGCTTGAAGGGAGACGCCTTATCTTGGTACATTAGCTAGGATCCGAAGAGGTGGTCATACTGGGTAAGCTTGGCATCCGATTTTATGGACAGATTCAGGTTCAACACAGAGAATGCACCAGATGTGTTCTATATTCAAAACTTGAAGAAGAAACCCATAGAGACCTTCCGTGAGTACGCTACTCGATAGAGGTCAGAAGCTGCTAAGGTTAGGCCTGCTTTGGAAGAAGAGCAAATGAACAAATTCTTTGTTTGGGCCCAAGACCCACAGTATTATGAGAGGCTGATGCTGATCGAGAATCACAAGTTTTCTGACATTATCAATCTAGGAGAAAGGATCGAAGAGGGCATCAAAAGTGGTATGGTTATGAATTTTGAAGCCTTGCAAGCTACCAATAAGGCTTTACAGTCTGGTGGTACGTACAAGAAAAGGGACGTAGGTGCTGTAATGGTTGCACAGAGAACCAAATCCCCTATTAAGTACCAAACATACCCAATACCTCCAATTACATATCAGCCTACCCCAAATTACCAAGCACCCTCACCCTCTTACCATACTCCACCACCAATTTATCAGTCATCTCCACCTCCCGCATATTTGCCCACTTCACCCAAATACTCCCAACCCACACATGTTTACCAAGCCCACAACACCCAACCATCCTACTATCAATCACCTACCCCACGTCAAAAATTCCCTAGACCTCGACCAAATTTTGACCGCAGACCTCCCAAACAGTATATCGCCATTACTGAACCAATTGACCAGCTGTACGAAAGGCTCAAAGCTGCTAGTTATGTCACCCCTCTCCCTGCTATAACACCTAAAAACCCTTCTCAGTAGGTCAATCCAAATAAATCCTGTGCATACCATTCTGGCATGAAAGGACATACCATTGATGAATGCAGCTCTCTGAAGGATAAGATCCAGACTTTGATTGATAACAAGATCATTGTAGCAAAGGAGCCCGCTCCGAATGTCCGCAATAACCCTCTGCCAGACCACAAGGGCGGAGGTGTTCACATGATTGAGATAGAGGATGACTAGGACCCCAAGGTATCAATCGGTTTAGTCACAGAAGGCGATGATCCAAAGAAGCCAGTAGTCACCCTTAATTCGATTGTGGTCCAGATTCAACCTTCTGGGGATGCCGAGGTAAACATGTCCATGCCACTTGAGTTCGAAGCACCATCCTCTGCAAAGACGCCAACGCCGATTGAGGTTGAGTTTATGTCACCAACAAAAGCACCTACACCCTTTGAAGTTGCAGTTTTACCGCCTAAGGGGCCTGCTCCGTTCGGAGTAAAGATAGCCGCGCCAATTCCAGTGGCAATGTCGGCAGTAACACCTTGGGACTACACAGCCGAAGCCAGAAGAAAAGGGAAGGTCAAGTTCGGGGGAGCCATTGCGGCACAGGGTATGACAAGAACCGGCAGGGTTTATACCCCGGAGCATTTAGCCGAGTCAAGTAAACAGGCTTCTAGTCGGCCAACCATCAGTGAAACTGGGCCCGACGATCTCTGGAGAAAGATACAAGCCAAAGAGTACTCAGTCATTGATCAGTTGAACAAAGCACCAGCATAGATTTCTATCCTTGCCTTGCTACAAAGTTCCGATGCACACAAGAATTCCTTGTTAAGAGTGCTGAGTGAGGCATATGTACCAAGTAACATCACCGGTAGAGAGATGGCGAACATGGTAGGGCAGGTATTGGAAAGTCACAAGATCACTTTCCACGAAGATGAGCTACCGCCAGAGGGGTTGAGTCAGAATAAGGCGTTGCACATCACCGTGCAGTGCGAAGATTACTTTATCACCAGGATGCTGATTGATGGAGGGTCCAACCTCAACATTTGTACGTTGGTGACACTCGGGACATTAGGAAAAAGGGCTGCATGAGATCAAGGACGCGGCCATTAACGTCAAAGCTTTCGACGGTTCCCAAAGGTCCACTATTGGGGAAATTACCTTGTGTTTGCAAATGGGGCCTACTTGGTTTGATGTTGATTTTCAAGTGATATACGTGTCGGCATCTTACAATCTGCTATTGGGATGACCATGGATTCATGCCGCTGGGCCGTAGCGTCAACACTACATCAGGCAGTGAAGTTTGAGTGGAATCACCAAGAGGTGATAATTCACAGCGATGGTAGCAATCCCATATATAGTCGCCAGACCATTCCAGCAATTGGAGGAAGAAGAAGGATAGGCGGGGAAACATACCACCATATCGAGCGATTCAACGCCGTTGATAAAGATAAATGGTGGGACAACAAAATTGAAAGCATACTAAACTGGAGCGGATATGAACCTGGCAAGGGGCTTGGCAAGAATCTCCAAGGAATCGCTAAGCCTATCAAGCTCAAGAAACATGGCACCACCTTCGGATTGGGATATGAGTATACTTGGGAGGAGTTCAACCACTGGTCGCCACCATGGCGTGGTCCTTACTATCCTTTGGAGCAGCCAATACCCCGTTTGGAGCAGACTTTCCAACCGGCCGAGGTTATCTACGGGACAGAAGAAGAGGAAGCACTGGCAGCAGTGAGGAATTTGTTCCTGGAAGATGATGATATGGATTGTTGTGTCATTTTCGAGGAGGAGGGGGAGGAAGGCCCTTTCATACAGGCCGTGAGCAGAGGAGCATGCCTCAATAACTGGACTATCAGAACCACCAGAGCCCGGCGAGCCTCGGGGTAGCAAGGCTGAACAAGCATCATGCACTATTTTATTTTACTAGTTTACTTTCCTTTCGCATTTTTATTTTTTGCAAGAAAGAGATCCAATGTTCAAAACACAGTTATGGAATTTATCAAAGCATTTCGGTTTTCTTATAAATCTTACTCTTATTATTTTCTCTCATTAATTTACTTATACAACATTACTATTACTTATCTTGATGAACTAATGTCTGCGACATGCAACGAGACAACACAACAAACGAACATAGACTTCGAGGAAGATGATATACCGGAAGAGATTGTCAAAGAAGTAGAGAATTTTGAGAACAGACCTAAATCCAACCTGGACGAGACTGAGATTGTTAACCTGAGAGATGCAGAAAACATCAAAGAAACACGAATCAGCGTTCATTTGTCACCGTCAGAAAAGAAGGAATACACAGAGTTTCTAAGGGAATATGAGGATATATTTGCCTGGTCATACGACGACATGACTGGCCTGAGTATATCTATCGTGGCTCACAAATTGTCAACCGATCCAACCTGTCCGCCAGTAAAATAGAAGCTCAGAAAGGTCAAGCCAGATATGAGTTTGAAAATCAAGGAAGAAGTCACTAAGTAGGTCAAAGCTAAGGTTCTCAGGGTAGTGGAATATCCAACATGGTTAGCCAACATTATGCCATTACCTAAGAAGGACGGGAAGGTTAGAGTCTGTGTCGACTACCGGAATCTCAACCGGGCCAGTCCAAAGGACGAATTCCCCTTGCCGAACATACACATCCTGATTGACAATTATGCCAAGCACGAGTTGCAACCATTCGTAGATTGTTTCGCGGGGTATCATCAGATCTGGATGGATGAAGAAGATGCTGAGAAAACAGCTTTCATTACGCCGTGGGGAATGTACTGCTACAAGATGATGTCGTTTGGGTTAAAGAATGTAGGGGCCACCTACATGAGGGCCATGACTACCATTTTCCATGATATGATACACAAGGAGATCAAGTATATGTGGATGATGTCATCATCAATTCCAAGAAAGCCACTGATCACATGGAAGATCTGAGGAAGTTTTTCAACAGATTGCGAAGGTACAACCTGAAGCTGAATCCCGCAAAATGTGCATTCAGGGTTCCAGCTGGAAAATTGCTTGGATTCATTGTGAGTCGCTGGGGAATAGAACTGGATTCATCGAAGATCAAAGCCATTCAAGAATTGCCACCGCCAAGGAACAAGAAGGATGAAATGAGTTCTTGGGGAGACTTAACTACATCAGCCGGTTCATAGCACAATCTACAATTATCTGTGTGCCGATCTTCAAGATGTTGAAGAAGGATGCCGCCACCAAATGGACCGATGAATGCTAGAAAGCTTTCGACAGAATCAAGGAATACTTATCAACACCACCAGTCTTAGTCTCGCCTGAGCCAGGTAGGCCTTTGCTACTGTAGATCGCAGTGCTAGATGGTGCCTTCGGTTGCGTCCTGGGGCAGCATGATGAGACAAGAGAGAAAGAGAAGGACATTTACTACCTCAGCAAAAAGTTCACTCCGTACGAGGCCCGGTATTCTCTGTTAGAACGCACCTGTTGTGCTTTAACATGGGTAGCCCAAAAGCTGAGGCACTACTTCTGTGCCTATACTACATATCTCATATCAAGGATGGATCCTTTGAAATACATCTTTCAGAAGCCCATGCCCACTGGAAAGCTCGCCAAGTGGCAAATCCTGCTGAGTGAATTCGACATTGTCTACGTGACTCAGAAAGCAATCAAGGAACAGGCACTAGTAGATCACCTGGCCGAAAACCCCGTGGATGGAGAATACGAACCCCTGAAAACGTATTTTCCTGACGAAAAGGTGTCATTCATAGGATAAGATATTGCAGAATCCTATGACGGGTGGAGAATGTTTTTCTATGTAGTAGCAAATTTCAAAGGAATCGGCATAGGAGCGATCCTTGTATCAGAAACCGGTCAGGATTATCCGGTGTCTGCCAAACTCAGGTTCCCGTGCACCAACAATATGGCCGAGTACGAAGCCTGCATCTTAGGGCTCAAGATGGCCATTGACATGAACATCCAAGAGTTGCTAGTAATTGGGAACTCAGACCTACTCATACATCAGGTACGAGGAGAATGGGCGACCAAGTATTCCAAGATACTCCCTTATCTGCACCAGGTGCAGGAGTTGAGAAAGAGGTTCACAAAGACAGAGTTCCAGCATGTTCCCAGAATCCAGAATGAGTTTTTCGATCCATTGGCTACCATATCGTCTATGATACAGCATCCAGATACAAACTTCATTGATCCCATTCCAGTAAGGATCCATGATCAGCCCGCTTACTGCGCTCATGTCGAAGAAGAAGCAGATGGAAAGCCTTGGTTTCATGACATCAAGGAATATTTGGCAAAAGGAGAATACCTAGAGCATGCAAATACTACTCAGAAGCGCACACTTCGAAGATTGTCCAACAATTTCTTTCACAGCGGAGGAATCCTATATATGAGGACTCCTGATTTGGGATTGTTAAGGTGTGTCGACGTAAAGGAAGCATCTAAACTGCTAGAGGAAATTCACGTCGGGACCTGTGGTCCACATATGAATGGTTTTGTCTCAGCAAAGAAGATCCTCCGTGCTGGTTACTTTTGGATGACCATGGAAACGGACTGCATCCAGTACACCGCTGTCAGGTACATGTAGACATGATAATGGTACCTCCAAATGAGCTTAACGCAACAAGCTCACCATGGCCGTTCACCGCTTGGGGAATGGATGTTATTGGACCAATCAAACCTGCCGCTTCCAATGGGCACAGATTCATCCTAGTGGCAATTGATTATTTTACAAAATGGGTCAAAGCAGCATCTTACAGAGCAGTAACTAAGAAGGTCGTGGTAGACTTTGTCCGCGACCGCATCGTTTGTCGGTTCGGGATTCCAAAATCAATCATCACTAACAATGACTCCAACCTCAACAGTGACTTGATGAAAGCTATGTGTGAAACCTTCAAGATCAAACACAAGAATTATACAGCCTACAGGCCTCAAATGAACGGAGCTGTAGAAGCTGCAAACAAGAACATTAAGAAGATATTGAGGAAAATGATAAAGAAGCATAAGCAATGGCACGAAAAGCTATCATTCGCTCTATTGGTGTATCGCACTACGATCCGCACATCAACTGGGGCAACTCCCTATATGTTGGGTTATGGTACAAAAGTCGTCATTCCCGCCGAAGTAGAAATTCCTTCCTTGAGGATCATACAAGAAGCTGCAGAATAGGTGAAAAGTCGCTACGAGCAGTTAGCTCTTATAGATGGTAAAAGAATGAATGCAGTTTGCCACGGTCAGCTTTATCAGAACAGAATGTCCAGAGCCTTCAACAAGAGAGTCAAACCAAGACGTTTCACACCGGGGCAGCTGGTGTTAAAGAAAATTTTCCCGCATCGAGATGAAGCCAAAGGGAAATTCTCTCCCAATTGGCAGGGTCCATACATGGTTCATCGGGTTCTGACAGGAGAAGCCCTTATATTTGCAGAAATGGATGGAGAAGTTTGGCCAAAGCCAATCAACTCAGATGCAGTCAAGTGCTACTATGTGTAATCTTACGTTTTCCTATATGATGTAATTTGAACTACGTCTGACCTGATTCCCGTTTAAGAGGGGATACGTAGCCAGCCTTATGGGTTCGGTCACAATTCAATAAAATTTTCATTTCCCCCCGCAATTGGAAACTGGGGCAGAATTTTGAGGAAGACCCTCAAAATTTCGAAGTAATTTCAGCCGATCATCGCAAGCAACCGTCAGAAGCAGCAGCGTAGTAAACTGGGGCAGAATTTTGAGTAGGACCCTCAAAATTCCGAAGCGAGAGAGGTTGCATTGTCCTGAACCACGTCACAGTCGTCGGTTCATCTAAAAACTATTTCTTAAATATATACTCATGTCATATTTTTTACAAACTCATGCATGTCTGTTACCAAAATTGCTCTGTTTAGCAACGCTACCCCCAATGATACGCACAATATCACCAAAACAGAGCCAATCAGGTCAAGCAAAGTCAGCGGGGACACGAACTAACCTTTCCCCTTTTACAAAACTCACGATTTTTCTGTGGATGGCACCTAAGTCGCAGAATCGTAGAATATATTATAAACTCATACTGTTCAGGGATACAACTCTCAGAATCGTCACACCTATTCACAGTTGCTATCCGCACACAATTTTCGTCAGCAGCCACAATATCGCAATCAGCTATCGGTTATCAGCTAAGAAAATTTTATTACTATTCACCTTTTATCTTTTGCATAAGGCTACCATTCTGCCTTCCGAGACTAAGCACTGTCTCCATCTGCATTCTTGCATTGCATAAGGCTACCATTCTGCCTTCCAAGACTAAGCACTGTCTCCATCTGCATTCTTGCATTGCATAAGACTACCATTCTGCCTTCCGAGACTAAGCACTGTCTCCATCTGCATTCTTGCATTGCATAAGGCTACCATTTTGCCTTTCGAGGTTAAGCTCTACCTCCATCTGCATGGCTGAAATATAACCACTTTATTTACACCTGCATCGGCTGAAAGATCGCCACTTTACTTACATCTTGCATCGGCTGAAAGATCGCCACCTTTAATTACATCTTGCATCGGCTGAAACATCGCCACCTTATTTACTTCTTGCATCGGCTGAAACATCGCCACCTTATTTACATCTTGCATCGGCTGAAAGATCGCCACCTATTGCATCTCATGGGCTGAAAGATCGCCAAATAGTGCATCTCATGGGCTGAAACATCGCCAAACTGTCCAAAGGCATCATTGTTCGGAGGCACCATTTCCATAGCCCGAGAACGTAATGCCATGGCCTGAGGACCCCTTTTAATCTCTTGCATATCATTATTCAAAGGCATCATAGTTCGGAGGCATCATTCTCATAGCCCGAGAACATCATTTCATAGCCTGCGAATCCTTTATTGTACGCTTCATGGCCCAGGACATCATGGTCTAAGGACGTCATCTTAACCGTCCAAAGACAGCATTCATGGTCCAACGGGAACCTGCATCATGTTTAAATCTATGCACAATATACGCTTGTATTGTTTATTTGCACGTAAACCGGCAAGAAACGGCCATCTCGGCAGGAGCATTCCGCTCCAGTTCCCGCAGCCCTACTAAACCTTGACCATTCATCCCAACCTGAATATAGTGTCCGTTCTTGAGAAATCTCCATTGGCATATTCCGCCAACGGATCCTGAACTACATACGGCCTGAATCCTATAAGACCAGGGATATGTAGGCAGCTCAGGAACCAGAGCACGGCCAAATCTCTTTAAACCATTTCATTCGGTCAAAATTGGCCATCGTATCTTTACCCGACAACTCTATCATCCTTCCCGGGTAAAGAGGGGCTGCTGTTGATACCCAATTTTTCCCTGTATATTTTTATATGCAAAATACTTTCAAAATAGCATACGTATGCATATATAAGTGTTTCCAAATGTTTTAGTATTTTTCCTAATTTTTAAAAGGTTTTTAATTCAATTTATTGTCCTATTTTAGCAGTACAAAAACCAATAATTTTTCCTTAAATTATCATTTTTGGTGATTAATTTATTTTATTCTCATATTTATACCAAATATATCTAAGGTAATTTTTGCACATTTGTTTATAAATTTATTGAGTATTTTAATATTAAATTGCACATAACTGCAATTTAATTGCGTTTACAATTACAAAATTGATTCTAGTATTTTTAATTCAATATTTATACATTATTAATTAATTTAGTACCTTTTTTTTGTTTCCAGAAATGATTTTGCTATTTTTATAAAATAAAAAAGGGGAAAATGGCTATTTAAATACTAGCCCTAACCATTTCAATTGTGGCCCAAATTTCCCCCCAATTTCAAACCCAAATTGACCGGCCCAATTCCTAAAAGTACCCGCCCCTGACCCAACTAAAACCTACACGACCCAGACCCCTCTTACCCTTGAGATCAACGGCCCCTATTCGTTCTTG
This sequence comes from Nicotiana attenuata, assembly GCF_001879085.1. Taxonomy (NCBI): domain Eukaryota; kingdom Viridiplantae; phylum Streptophyta; class Magnoliopsida; order Solanales; family Solanaceae; genus Nicotiana; species Nicotiana attenuata. Next base: position 15,753 of record NW_017678888.1, read on the forward strand.
CCTTTTTTAATCCAAACGACTACCCTAATCTCCTCAGTTCTCATCTATCAGCCGCCTCTAAACACTTCACTCTCTCAAACTGTCTCGAACCTTCTCAAAACCCTAATAGTCTCCTACCACCTCCGCCCTGAAAGCCACCCGAATTTATGGCTTCTAAAGCTGTAAAAGCCCTATACCCACCTCCTATGGCTCCTACGTGCCTGGTCTCTGAAGATTCAAGGCCTGACCTTGAAGGTTCATGCCCAGACCTTTGTCGACTCAAGGTTCCATAGTCATCTCCGGCGTTGCTCCGGCGTGACATGGTTGTCTGAGCCTGGTTCTGACCTCTCCGACTCAGATCGGTGACCTTTCAAAGCCTTTCTCATTTCTAGGGTTCTTCTGAAACCCTAACCCTTCGAGGTTCTCTCCGATTTCCTTAGATCCGTTGTGTATCTATGCTTTCCCTGAGTTTTCAAACGATTTCCCTAACTTTTATTTCAAAAATTACTTTCAAAACCTTTCTTTTCCGATCTAGGGTTTTCTGAAAATGTTTAAGTGTTTCTCTGACTTTCTTTTGTGTGTATTTGCCTCTACTGTGTTCTTATGTTTTTCTTCTACCACGTATGCTCTTCTACTGTGTTTTCTATACCCCGTTCTTGTATGTTCTTCTACTGTGTTTTCTATACTATGTTCTCATATGTTTTTCTACTATGTTCTGGTATTTTCTGCTACCATGTTCTGTTATGTCTCGCCTACTATTTTTTTTACTGTGTTCTTAAATGTTTTTACTATTTTTTCTTCTACCGAGCCCTGTTTAAGTTTCTTTTAGAAAACCTCTTAAGCACGCTTCTTCTACTGTTCTTAGCAGTATTTTTTGTTATGTTGTTTGAATCCTCCTACTGTGTTTGCATGTTACTTTGCTATCATGTTTTCTCATGAGTTTCTGTTGCTGAAAGGAACATGCAAGAGGTTTTAGTTCTGAAACCTCTGAGCCTGTTTCGACTACTTGCATTCTCATCTCTGTACTGGATTCAAGGTGGAAACCCTAGAATTTGGGGATTCCGCCAAGTTTGATTGAGGGATTCGATTGAACTAGGGTTTTATTTCAAAACCCCTAATTCTTTCAGACAGACTTCAAGGCTCTGAATTGAGTTTGGGGCTTCCTTGTTTTCATGTGATTCTGACCTTTTTACTAAACTCTTCTATACTGGATTTCTTTATTGATTTTACAGTAACATGACAGTCTTCTTTCATACTTAACATGCTCACATGCTCTTTATATATGATAAATTTCCCTCTAAATGGTTTTTGAATTTGCAATTAGTTCAAGCTTCCTTCTGAATATAGCCTGATTGATTTCTTTCCATTGTTTACTGATTTTCTCTGTGACTCGACCTAAGTAAAACCCTTTTTCATCTTTTCTGACTTGGTTCATTCATACAAAATCTCAGACCATTTGATTTACTGGTTGTTAATTGATCTTCTTACCTTATTTTCACAAACCGTGTACTTCAAAACCTTGTCCTTAAATAACCTTTTTATGTATGTGCCTTTAATTGCATGCTGTGACCAAAGTATTTATCCAATTTCTTTCCTTAATTGGTTTTTACCCATTTGAATCTGAATCCCTTAATTAAAGGGAGTCTTGTGTAATTGATTGACAATCAGTTCTTCAATTATTTTCCTACCTTATTCCCTCATGACTTTCACACTATAAATACACGACTCCTTAACACACAACATACACGATTATAAATCCTTCACTACTACTTCACAATCTCTTATGAACTCTTACTAGCACTCTCTTCTTGTCTATTCTGTGGCTTTTACAAAACTACCGCACTTTCTCTATTCTGTTTCTTGTAAACTGGTATGTCCTAGTTTAAGTTTCAGCATCACCACAATGTGTTTATTTACAGCTTCCGTATCCATGTCCAATGTGCTGTTTCAGTAGAGTTCAACATTTAAATTAAATATGCTCATATCTTTCTGCCTGTTTCTGTTGTGAATCCTTGCTTCCCTACCCTATTACCCCTTATGTGTTTGTGAAGTGCGACTTAAGGCATGGCAATATGAGTTGTTTCCCGTGAATTGAGTTTGAACCAATGAGGTCTTAACCTCAATATGAACAGGCTGGAGGGTGTGCCAGCATATCCCATTGCTGGGTGTGCCCATCAGCCTGCTTCTTTTTTTTGGTTCTTGCAAATTCCCCATTTCCCTATACCCCTGTGTGTATTAATGTGAACTGTCTCCCTTTCCCTTTCCCATTTAAGAATCTTGCACTTACACTCTCTCTTAGTTCCTAAGTTCTGCCCCCTCCTGTGAGCCTTGCCTTGGGACCTTGAGTTCCCTTTGAACTTGGACCCCTGAGGGCTGGCTTTTCCACACTGCACTATGTCTTAATCTGGTAATGTATTTGGGGTGTAAGCACTGCCCGGAGTTCATGTGAGACTCTTAGGGAACTTTGACACACCCCCAAATGAGAGAAAGGCTTTGAAATCTGATCTTTGGAGTTGGTTTACTTCATATTCAGACAGGAAGTCTGAATCAGGCTCTCCTTGGTTGTACTTTTAATTTCTGATGTACTTTTCTTCACTTTATTTTCTTCTGGGCTGTAATAACTTTGTAAGAAAGCTCTTGGGGATGGCTAGTGAAAAGGGAGGGTTAACCATGTATGCAAAATGGGTAGATAACCATGTCTATAGGAATTTCTGATTTCTGCATAGCTAACCTGCCTATAGGAAGTTCTAATTTCTATATTCTCATATAGCTGCCATGTCTATAAGATCCTGCACTCTCATATAGATACCATGTCTATAGGATTTCTAATTTCAGCATTTGCATATGTAGATAACATGTCCATAGGAATTTCTAATAGATACCATGTCTATAGGATTTCTAATTTCTGCACTTTCATATAGATGCCACGTCTATAGGAATTTCTAATTTCCGCATATAGATACCATGTCTATAGGATGCACACTCATGTAGAAAATATGCCTATAGGTCCTTTCTGATTCTTGCATATCCACTTCTCACTAGGCAAACATGTTTATTGGTCTTAATAACCAAATGCAATCAGATGCCATGTTCATATGAAATCCAGCATTTAGATGTCATGCCTATAGGGTTCTCTGCATTTTTACTATGTTTCTAAATGTGTTCTAAAGTCGACAAACGCATAGAAAGCATGCCTATAGGAGTTAATCGAATCCAAATCACCTTACTCGCTTATAAGTCTAAAACTAGCAGTAATCATGTATTACCAATGGCACAACTTGTGCTCTTCTAAAACTCGCCTTTCCTTAATAACTGACAACCTTCTCTTAAATCAGTATGTAATCAGCTCATATTCTTGTTTCTGAAATCAGTAGATATCATGCCTATAGGTTTTCGTCTAACAATTAGGCAAGCCATAGGATAAACTTATAAACTGAATCAGGTGTTATTAGCTACAACCAGCAGGCAGGCCTGATTCGGGCTTCTTATCTGAACTATGTAATAAATCAGTCTGCCTCAAACCTTTAAGTTTTAATTAGACCTTAAACATTACGTGCAAGGCATGCTAAACTATATGCTTTCTTTCGGTTTAAAGGAGGTCTGTCTGAGCCTTTGTATTGTTTAT
>NW_017678889.1:0-3523 GCF_001879085.1 Nicotiana attenuata
ACATAAACGTCTCAAAATATTGGCAGAGCATCATAATCTACGTTTACATACGTGTCTTCACTAAATGTATAAGAACCATGATCTTGGATTTTGCAAGAAAACAGAAAATCATTCTTTAAGTAATCTTGCTTTTCACATTCTAGACCTTTGGTTAAGTTTTACTACTATTACAAGAGAGAATAAGCAGGTAGCTCATGATCAAAATTTATTGCTTATTAGTTCATAGTAAAAACAACAAGGTCTTGCATACCTTCGTGACTGTCAAAATAATGTAAATGAAATTTTCTGAGTTGGAACTTCTAAAACCAGCTGTGAATCATATAAGTTTGCCAAAAATATGTTAATTTTTGTAAGCGAATGACGAGTACTAGAAACATTGATACAATGAAGGATGGTCAAAAAATTGGAGATTTTGTTTCTAAGGTGAAATCTAACCATTGCATCGATCTTCTTTAGCCGGTCAGGTAGCATGAATGTCAAAATCAAACGGCGATTGTTTTTCCTCGGCTTATCGAACCAGTGTATGTCCATTCCTCTCAATGTATTGGTGAAAAAAATGCATGACACGTGGGCCATCAATGAGGTGACAAGTGACACTTTCAGTTGAGTCAATAAAAGAAAACCAAAAAGTACGGATGAAACAACCCTGACAGCCGGAAAAGAAGAAATAGGCACGAGATGAATGAAGACCATAAAAGGGGAAGATTCACGAATCTGTTATAGATATCGAAGGGGAATCGACATTAACCTTGATTACGAGAGATCTTCAGTTATTACTGTAACAGTTACAATTAAATATGGTAACGGGCAATCAAGGCTCATTAACGAGCTAGAATTAAGTAGGAAACCGTTACAATTATATATCATTATATAAGGACTCATACCTCATTTTATACCGACATCTGAATATTTTTCAATATACACAATTAGTCTTTTATTTTATTCGATTCAAGTGTTCAATCCGCAATTCTAGAAGAGACTAGCCATTAACAATAAGCTTTCTTTTCATTCTTATTATTTCCATTATTTTCCTTATTCCTTGAATTATCAAGAAAGTGAAGTAATTATCAGTAACTCGGTTTTTTCCTAATATCAGCTTTGACCGTAAAATTTACTTTTACGTTAAACAATTGGTTTCGCTGCCGGGGTACTGATAATCTGTTCACTTTTCAAATCTAATTTTTAGCAATAAAACATGTATGCTAACGAAATTGATCAGGTTAATCAGCAAGGTGGAACTCTACCACATCGCACACCCACAGTTACTCCTCAACATTCACGGGAAAGTTCACCTGAAAAATCTACTTCACGTACTGATGGGCAACAGGCAGGTGAACAAACCATCGAGCAAGATGCTTATTGAACTCCAGCAAGTCTAGCAATTCTCATTCACAAATCAGCAGTAACAATATCTCAGTTCAATATGAGGATGGCAACCAGGTTAAGAACTCAGCTCACTTTCTTTGTCATTCTTCCTCTATGTTGAGGATTCTCTTAAAATAGTCATTGTTCTCACACTTAGAATATATCTATCCAAAGTATACATCACTAGGATAAAGATCCTTCAAGCACTCAAATCCTATCAACTTACAAGACAAAGTACTCAATAAGGCATATCTCCTACATTCTCTTTGCCTTTCTTATAATGAACCACATAAGGAAATTGCTCTAAAAATTCCAACCATTTAGCATGTCTATTCCCCAACTTACCTTGGCTTCTAAGGTGCTTCAAAGTATCATGATCGGTTTTAACAACAAACTCCCTATGCTAAAGGTAGTGTCTCCAAGTAGCTATGGCTCTCACTAAGGCATACAACACCCTATCGTAGTTAGAGTACTTCAAACAAGCTCCCTTATGTTTTTCACTAAAATAGGCTAAAGGCTTTCCATCTAGCATAAGAACCGCTCCAATGCCTACTTGGCTTGCATCACACTCTATCTCAAAGGTCCTATCAAAGTTTGGCAATTGTAAGAGTGGCGCACTACTCAAAGCTTCCTTCAAGGCATTAAAAGCCTCCTCTTGTTCAAGACCGCAAAGAAAACTCTCATCTTTCTTGATAATTTGGGTGAAAGGTGCGGCAATAGTAATAAACCCTTTTACAAATCTTCTATAAAAACCCACTAAACCATGAAAACTCCTCATTGCCTCTACCTTAGATTCATCAACCTCAACACCTTGAGCACTAACAACAAAGCCAAGAAAGACAACTTTATCAACAGATTGGATTTACCGGACGATTATGGGGTTTCACCAATATTTAATGTTGCTGACCTTGCGCCATTTATAGAGCCTTTAGACTAGAGGACAAGTCCTTTTCAACGAGGGGAGAATGATGTAAATCAAGAAGCAATATTAGCTTTTTATTATTTAGCTCGCCAAAAACAAGTTCTTATATGCCCACGAATAGGTGTGTGGACATGTCTTGTAGAATGCAATTCACGTTTTTGAGTTTTACCTTAATTTGCAATAGAGTGTTTTTCTCTATTTTGTTTTTCTTTATCCTTGTTTTTGGTTCCAAGCAAGGCGGTGATAGTCTTTTATCTTTTTCTCAATTGCGTGTGGTGTTTCTTTATCACGTTATTGATTCCAAGCGGTGACTTTAGGAATTCGTATAGTTCTTGATCGTTCAAGAACACGTTTCTTGATCTAAAATCATTTTTGTTTTTGTTATTATAGGATCATAACTTTCCTAGAACCGGTACATCATTAATATTTACTTGGTTTGAACGAGTAAATAGTCTTTCTTATAGTTCAGATCGTCACCTTTCATCTCGTTTTTGAATCATCAAATTCCGAGTCTTTAGCTTGAGATACGTTGTTTCTTGAAACCGGCCCACAAACCACGTTTTCGTTTCAAGATCTTGATCATGGTCGGTTGGTTCTCTGTTAACTCGACGAATCACATCAATTTGGTATCAGAGCAGCAGGTGGTGAACCTAATATGCAAGCAAGAAAAGGTCATTGGGGTCATGAAGGTGAAGGAAGAGCAGCCGATCATGACATGGAGATGGAAGAGATGAGAAGGACAATAAAACAGCTACAGAGGCAACTCCAACACTACGAAAGGCAAGAAAGGCGTAGAAGCCCCAAGGAAGAAGATGAAGGGGACTCTGATATTAATCCCTTTCATGTGGCTGATGGAGATGACTAGTGAAAATTCGGATCTTCCTAGGAGACAACGAGACGATGACTCTGATCGCCCAAGGAGAAGGAGGAACCATACTCGAGAGAAAAGGGATGATGTGAAGGTTGATGTTCCTGATTTTGATGGAAAAGCACAAAGGGATGCGTTTATGGAGTGGTTATTGACCGTAGAACGAATCTTTGAGTTCAAGGATTATTCTGAGGAAAAAAAAGGCTAAGATCGCTGCCATCAAGTATAAGGGATATGTTTCACTTTGGTGGGATAATTTGAAGCGAGAAAGAGAAAGAGAAGGTCGTGGTAATAATCGAACTTGGGAGAAGATGAAGAGAGAACTTCGAAGACGTTTTCTTCCTGATACGTACAAACAAGAGAATTAT
>NW_017678889.1:6521-13576 GCF_001879085.1 Nicotiana attenuata
CATATGCCGCTGGAGGCATGCATGGACTTTTGTGCTTCGATTGGCCAAGGACTCTAGGAGGTAAGGATCTTACATGGTGATCATGAAGATGAAGAATCATCGCAACGAAAGGCCTTTTCCACACGAGGTGTACATCACATGGCAAGGTATGTTCCTTGATTATCGATGGTGGAAGTTGCACTAATGCTGTTTCGGAAGAGATGCTGACTAAATTGGGTTTGGAGACAGAGGTACACCCCAAACCTTACAAAGTCGGGTGGCTGCAATGTGGTGGAGGTATGAACCGGCCCACAAACCACGTTTTCGTTTCAAGATCTCGATCCTGGTCGGTTGGTTCTTTGTTAACTTGATCAATTTGGTTTCAGAGCAGCAGGTGGTGAACCTAATATGCAAGCAAGAAAAGGTCGTTGGGTTCAAGAAGGTGAAGGAAGAGCAGTCGATCATGACATGGAGATGAGAAGGACAATAAAACAGCTACAGAGGCAACTCCAACACTACAAAAGGCAAGTACGACGTAGAAGGCCCAAGGAAGATGACTTTAGCGAGAATTCGGATCCTCCTAGGAGACAACGAGACGATGAATGTGGTCGCCCAAGGAGAAAGGAACCATACTCGGGAGAAAAGGGATGATGAGAAGGTTGATGTTCCTGATTTTGATGGAAAATCACAAGAGGATGCGTTTATGGAGTGGTTATTGATAGTAGAACGAATCTTTGAGTTCAAGGATTATTCTGAGGAAAAAAAAGGTTAAGATCACTGCCATCAAGTTTAAAGGATATGCTTCACTTTGGTGGGACAATTTGAAGCGAGAAAGAGAAAGGGAAGGTCGTGGTAAGATTCGAACTTGGGAGAAGATGAAGAGAGAACTTCTTTCTTCCTGATACGTACAAAACAAGAGAATTATCGTCAATTTCATAACTTTCGCCAAGGAGACCAAACTCTGGAAGAATATACTCGAGAGTTTGAATACCTCATGATTAAGTGCGATACCCGAGAACTTGAGGAACAGACTATAGCATGATATATTGGTGGCTTAAGGCGTGCCATCGCCGATGTTATTCGCCTACAACCTTATTGGACATTCAATGATGTACGAAAGCTTGCCATTAACACCGAACAACAAAAAAATGAGCCAAAGGAATTATACTCCAAGAAGAATTACCCCAACCAGAGGAGTGCTAATAGTGGTAGTGGTGGAAATCCCAAAGCCAGTTATAGACGTAATTCTTCTAATTCATCTTCAAAGAGTGATGAAAAGAAACCTCAGGGGGGAAATGACTAGAAGAAGATGTTTTAAGTGCCAAGATTTTGGGCATGTGCAAGCTGATTGTCCCAACCGAAAGGCTGTTATGTTGGTTGATGAAGAAGATGATTCCAATCATGAAGAAAACCATCCAATTGAGAAGTTAATGAGGAAGATGAGGATGCCTATGTAGAACCTGATAAAGGTGATATGCTTGTTATTCAGGGGATCTTACATGCTGAACATGAAGATGAAGAATCATCGCAACGAAAGGCTCTTTTCCACACGAGGTGTACATCACGTGGCAAGGTATGTTCAGTGATTATTGATGGTGGAAGTTGCACTAATGCTGTTTCGGAAGAGATGCTGACCAAATTGGATTTGGAGACTGAGGTACACCCCAAACCTTACCAAGTCGGGTGGCTGCATTATAGTGGAGGTATGGAAGTCACTAAAAGATGCTTGGTCTCTTTTTCTATTGAAAAGATCTATTAAGACCAAATTTGATGTGATGTGGTAAAGATGGATGCTTGCCATTTACTACTGGGAAGACCAGAGCAATATGATAAGCGTGCTTTTCATGATGGATACCGTAACACCTATTCATTCATAATTGATGGGTGTAAGATCGCTTTGACGCCATTGCACCCTAAACAACTTTCAAAGAAGGCAAAGACCGTGTCTGATACGCTAATGACCAGATCACAAATTATTGGGCACATCAATAAAGAAGAGCCATTGTTTGATGATGTGATCTCTGAACCATTAGAACTTCCACCCATGCGCATTAAACATCTAATTGACCTTATACCAGGAGCATCGTGGCCAAACAAAGCCGCTTATAGGATGAATCCTACACTACAAGCTGAACACCAAAGGCAAGTCGAAGAATTATTGGAGAGGGGTTTAATAAGGGAGAGCCTTAGTCCCTGTGTCGTACCTGCTTGCTTGTTCCTGAGAAAAATGGCACTTGGAGGAGGTGTGTTGACAATCGAGCAATCAACAAGATCACTATCTAATATCGCTTCCCAATCCCAAGGTTAGATGATCTATTTGACCAATTACTTGGTTCTAAGGTCTTTTCAAAGATTGATTTGAAGAGTGGGTACGACCAGATTCGTATGAGAGAAGGTTGAATGGAGGACTGCCTTCAAGACTAGCCATGGCTTGTATGAATGGTTGGTAATTCCTTTTGGTTTTTCAAATGCTCCGAAACTGCTCTTCATATATAGCTTGTCTTGGCCCTCAATATATAATGTTTATCGCTGAATTTGGACGGTGTTTACTAGCAGGATTAATTTGTTTCTTTGTTTAAAAGCCAATGTAACAATAAAATTTATTGTATTTTAGATGTGCAGAAATGCATAATAATTATGCAGTTCAGATGATTGTCTCTTTTTTGCTATACATGTTTCTTATTTCCGGTCAAAAGGAATCTCTTAGATACGAAATCTTCTTAATTGCACGCTTGTATAGTAAGTCCCTTAGGTATACCCTATTGGGGGCTAACAGGTGTAGTTTAAGAAAAGGACGGGATATCAGGATCCGGCTGGGGTTAGAGTAACCCAAAATGGTGAATTGATTGTTTTCATTAGTTAACATTTCCGAAGGATATTGCAAATGTGCTAATAGATCTCCTTGTGAGATACCCAGATAGCGCACTCTAAAATAGTATAGCTAGATAAGAATACTATAAAGATAGACACTTGAAGCCTTGAAGGGATAAATATTACCTTAGTGTGGCTCGCGTCCCTAGTAGAGCGAGAACGTTAAGCAACCCAAAGAGCCATTGGATGGAGCAAAGGAGAGCTAAAAGCAAAAGAATGTCATGTTCGAGTTTCAGAATAAAGTGATAGGCATAAATGTTAGCGGAAAATAAGAAAAGAGTTAATGAAGCATTAGTAAGATAAGATACATGGATAACAACGGTAGATCAAAAGATGACAGTATTACAGAATCTATAGTCAAGTGAAGGAGGAGACGAGAGGTGATAGACCTTAGGACAACAAAAGAGTATAGGCCATACAGTCATGTCCTCATTTCGAGAGATAAGTTCGCAACTCTAACGCGATTACCAAGAGGAAAAGTTAGACCAGAGTAATAGAATCAGTATGGATTGGTGAACAAGATAAACTAAACATGAATTAGGAACTGAGTGATTGATAATAGTCGGCATCATGAGAATTTCATATTTTGTTCCGACGATAATAAAATAGATAACAGAAGAAGATTCATGAGAAATTCAGAGAATGGTCATTCAGGAAGACGCTTCACTAAAGCAAGCAATGTGAGCAAAGTTCAGCTTAAGGGATTGTATGTGCCAGTTATAACTAAGTGTCACCCACAAGAGTAAGGAATTTTGTTATCCTTCGTATAGAAGGATTACCGCAAGGCGAGCAAGGATCATCGATGATGTGAAAGGATGCCAAAGATGAAGAGGCAAAACATGTGTAGGTAGGTCATCGTAGCTCCAACTCTTAGTACTACCCTAAAGGGGAATATGAAATGATGTGGCATTAAGCTAGAATTAAGTGGTTATAGCAATTATGTAATGGTATAGGAAGAATACAAAAAAATGAAAAGGGATGAGATTGCAATTATCCAAAGCCTACATATATGCTACAACTCCAGAACATTATGCAAACATGACGTCAAAGAGAGGAAGTAAGGGTTCCTGCCCAAAATATTATTGATAGATAAGGAGCAAGTGCGAGAGGTAAGTTAAGACAAAGGAAATAACCCAAGAAAGATTACGCGGAATATTGATATGAGAATGGGCCAACGACTAGTTAGCAATTGATTCAGGAAGAGCCTAGTTATGGCTAGAAAGGAGGTTATAGACGAATCAGTAGATCGTGCAAGATAAGCATAGTAAAGCCCAATATAGTGAATTCAGCCTCGCAGTAATGTCATTGTAAGGCTTGAGATATACTCAGATAAAAGTCGGGGTAGTTAAAGATACCGCATGAATGTTACGGGAATAAAAGAGAGTGTCACTGGGAAGACAGTCAAAATATTAGTCCAGAGGCAACCCTACAAGCACAAGGGCGTTGAGATAAGTAACTACGAATAATTATAGGCAAGGAAGGACATCAAAAGGTCCATAATAAGCTCACAACTTTACAAGAGTCAGAGAGTCCTCCAAATAGGCTATCAGCTCAGCGAAAGATGTTGATGCGCTCCATTTGCTCCGGAGTTGCTTATTTGGTTAGATAATTAGGACATGTATTGATTGGTATGGCGGGGCTCAGTACCGACCTTTATGATACTTATGTACTCTTAGAGGCTTGTAGACAGATGTCATGTATATGGATACTTGTATGGCCTTGTCGGCCTATGTTTAGTTTAAAATGATCATGTTGGTCTTATAGGCTCGTATGTCACGTGTATAAGTTTTTATATCAGGTTGTGTCGTCCTATATTGAGTATTCCCTTATATTTATTCTGGTTAGCCCATGACGGCTTGTTTGGACCATTTGCCAATGAGAGTACGATAAGAAAGATATGTATGTTGGTACTCGGTTGAGTAAGATATCGGGTGTTGCGGTCCATAGATTTGGGTCCGTAACAAAAGCTCTTGACAAATAATATGCCAAAATGTTAGTTGAAGGCTTTCCTTACCCTTAGCAACTTTTCCTTGTTGAACCTTCACAAAATAAGCAATAAAGTTAGGTTCTTTTTGCTCACAATGATCAATCAAACCACCAAAAGTAAAATTCTTACCTTTTCTCATAGAAGTATTAGCAAATCTAACGAGAATGTTCTTTCAAAAGTAGGAATAAGATAAGTAAAGCAATTAATACTAGTGCTAGCATCAAAAACTTTACTTTCCTTTTTACTCTCAACCAAATCACCACATTCAAATTTGCCCATTTCATCATAAAAATTGAATCTTTCTTCCAAAGGAATGGAAATAGAATCAAAAAATTCATCAACACATTCTTCTTGACTCGTTTCTTCATAAAGTTCAAGACTTTCTACCAACAAAGTTAAATGGAGTCAAAAGAATCATCACATGCATCATCCCATAAAGGTGGGCTATCATAAGACTCAACATTATCACTATCTAAAGAGTCAATAAACAAAGAACTAGAATCATCAATAATCCGCGAGAACTCTTAGCTAGTTGCAAGCCACAATTCTTTTTCTCATCACAAGATAAAGAAATACAAACTCATCAATCGCATAGCTATCTTTCAAACTCAAAGTGTCACCACAATAAACTAAAGTATCAAGAGTACAAGGATAAGCTATTTTACCTTGAAGCACTTCTAAAGTATTCTCTTTACCTTCAATGAATTCCATAAGTTCTCTTGGAAAGATAGATTGATCTTCTTTCAAGCTCGTCAAAGTTGGTTGAATGTCACTTGATGGCTCCTCTCCAAAAGTCCCTACACAAGTTACAAAACAACTAGATAAAGAAGAAAGATTAGTATCAATAGAATAAGAAAAATCCTCACTCTCTTTTTGTTTTTCCTCTTTCTTTTCTCTCATTTTCTTGTCAAGCTCTTCACTCTTTTCTTGTGACAACTCACTCACTTCACTCCATACTTCCTCTCCTTTTTCCACGCTAGAGTTGTCACTTTTCTCTCCCTCGCTTCTCGCTTTCTTTTGTCTCTCATCCTTACTTTTTCTCTTTGTAAAAGATACTTATGCCGTTGTGTAAAATTCCCCAGCCTTCCTCACCAACATATCTTCATTCCTCTTATATTCTCCATTAGAAACTTGTTGGATATTGTCCAACTCATTCAATGTGGTCTCATGATCATGTTGAAAAAGTGGATTGCTAATCATTCGAGGCTCTTGAGATGGTATGGGTAGTGGAGGAGGGAGATTGTCTCTCTTTGGTGGTGCTTGAGGCATATGTTGTGAAGCTAAATTTGGTGGTGGTCTAGGTTGTGGTGAAGTTTGATAAGGTTGTAGTTGATGTACTTGTGGCGGTTGAACTGTGGTTGGGGGTTGTAGTTGGTGTTGGTAGTGGGGTAGTGGATAAGTGTAAGGTGTATTGAAACAAGCATCAACAAACACAACTTGGCTTGGCATAGTATAAGCATCATAATCTCCACTTGGACTAGGAGGACTTGTGAATTGATTTGCACTCCAAACTCCTCTTCCAATATCTTGCCTTGCCAACAACTTATCTTCAAAGTATTTAGGAATGAAGGAATGACCCTTTCCATTTAGATCAACCACATACCTATTCCACTTTACATCAATTGGAAGATTATGATCAAGAAACCAAGGTTTTCCCAATCGTGCATGGCAATACTTCATAGGGTATACATCACACAAAACCACTTCTTTAAAGTCTCCTTTGGTTATAGTAACCATCACACCTCTATCCACCCACTCACCCTGAAATTTATAAGGCGATTCCCTTGGAATACAACTCAATCCCAACCATTCAACAAAGGAAGAAGCAATAAAGTTGGTCGCATAGTGAGTACTTATAGCAACCAAACAACCCTCATAGCCTTCTACATTCGCTACATAATGCCTCAAATTTATCTTTCTCCCACTTTCATCATAAAAGATATCAACACTTGAAGAAGCACAATTAGTTTCATAAGAAGAACCCACATAACCATCCATGTCTCCCTTATGACTCCTTGTACCTACAAAAGAAAACTTAAAGCAAGAAAGTTGGTTAGTCAAAAATAGGACCTCACAATTCACTCCCTTAGTGTATCACTCGATATATATGTCACTCAACACTCGTGTTTTCACTCAAAGGTCAAAAGCGACCTCACTCAATTGAACTCACCACTCAAGCCTTTTTCCACACAAGGGTGTCTAAAAGTTCTCTTCATAA